>NW_019174015.1:0-142984 GCF_001642475.1 Fonsecaea monophora
TATTCGCTTTGTATTGTGCTTCGCTCGGCTCTGTGGTGGTATTTCATTTTTGTCTGTGTAGGTTGATTTGTTTTGGTAGGATGGATACACGTCACTCTGTCCTCAACAGGGGTGGTGTGGGCGACGGTTTGTGTTGTATTATGTCTATGCTCATCTCTCTACCTCTCTCACTCTCCCTCTCGCTCTGTTTCTCTCTCTCTTTCTCTCTCTCTCTCTCTCTCTCTCTCTCTCGGAGCAGATATCTTTGGATACAAGTCAGCCAGGATAGGCCGCCAATTGAACCCAGTCTCAAAGTATCGGGTTGACATCGCTGCTACATCCAATGCCCTCATGTCCCGTTGCTTCGCTCACTGAAGAACTAACCACATTCTCTGAGTAGTTACAGTACTACTCGGGTGGAAAATGACGAGTTGTAAAGCTGAACCACCAGCTCTCGCATTTTGACAGAACAATCTGGGCTTGTGTCTCCAGGTCGCCTTCACCCTCCCAAACCACATTGCCATTGTGCTTGACCAATGACTTCATTCCTGGTAAAAGGAGACAATCAACCTGAAGAGTCCGACTCGTTTTCCTTGCTTGTGGAGGTGTGGGCAAGCTGATGTGCCAGGCGGACAGGTCTATGATGGGACAACTGTGTCAGAAATATCTGGTTAGTAATCGTTGACCACTACTTGTTAGACGACACACTTATTCGTACGTACTTGTAGACAAGGTATCATCTCACAATCCTCCTGCTTGGGTCTGATCCTTCACGATATACATGTCCACGGATACCCGAATACCCACACCAGAGCGAATGAACCACATCAAGTGAGAAGTCCTTGCGTATCCCATGAGGTTCGGAAAGAAACGCAATAAAATCTTGTTCCAAGCCTTTTCCATAAGCAATGGCGTTGTTTTAACCAAACTTGAAGCTTGTTGGATGTACGTGCCACATATCGAAATCGCAGAGATATAGCCACCTGAGCTTCAGCTCGAACAGCCACGAAGGACGATCCGGGGATAGAAGCATTCAATATGGTTCAGTAAACATGGCTCCTATATCAGGGGAAGAGAGCAGCGGATATCAGCGACTGTCCTGGACGATGTGGCCTTATGGGAGGCCGAGATCGAGATCTATTCGGAGCCGAATATGACAAAGGCGTCGGGGAGATCGTCCTAAATCGTCCTATATCCAGTCAGGGCATCATTCTTTAGTCATACGGCTCAATCAAGGTTGAATAGTCCAGGTGGTTCCCCGGACCTCGTGAGGAATAGAAATTGAATTCACGTTCGAGAAGACAGGGATATCAGGGTTCGATCTTCCCCCACTTCCTCGGTAGGGTCCGAGCACAAACAAGTACATTTACCCTCTTCGGAAGTAGCGGGACGAGTGGGCTGCGATAGACCGCATCAGCTTAACCCCAGGCGTCTCGGTTGGAGCTATGCACACGGGGCCTGGATGCGCCGAGGAACTGAAGATTTCTTCAGCGTCAGATATTTGTAGAGACTCCCTTAAACACAGTCATTCTCAATTCTGACCTATCGTCCACTGGAATTACGAATCCTTAAATCTATTTGTCAAGAATCTTCAGACGAAGGTTGTTGTTTGGCCAGTGTCTCGAGAGACTGCGTCTCCTCGTATGCGACGGCGCATGCGCATCGGTTGCGGAGGCGGAAAATGGCCGAGGGGCATCACTTCCTGCGCATTTCCGGGCACTGCGAACCACGATGAATGAACCGTCACCGACCTCAACTTCCTCGACGGCATCTCGATCGATTCGCAGCCGTCGATATGAAACCTTGGCTACATGGCGGGTTTCGAATGCGCCCCCCAAAAGATACAGGGTGCGTTTGGTAGACATTCATCTCGAGGCATTACCATTGCCTCGTTGATGTACTGTCCTCTGTGCGAGAAATGGAACAAGACCATACCTGACTCCTCCCCAAGGACAAGCATGCAGCCAACCTGGAAGACCCAAAGTCGCCGCTGCGACAAGGCAAACCCGAATATGAGGGTCACAAGCAGCCTCTATCTCGAATCAAGAGAACATCATCGACAGACCTGACCTCCGATATCCTGTGGATAGACGATTCACCACCCAATTCGCCCTTGAGCGAGATCAGGTCCATCCTAGATCCCTTCTGTGCATTGCCGTCAGATCTCCCTCGGGAGGATCAACAGTTGCTTCAATTCTGTCAGTAACCCGTGCGGGTTCTTTATCTGTCACCTGCAGTGTCTTTTTTGCTAACGACAAGGTCGAAGACATCTCTTATCTCCCACATGTCTTGTACGGCACGAAACCTGACCCCCTTTTCAGCTCTGTTCGGGATGTCAGCCTGGTGAACACTTTGAAATCGCCCTTCGTTCTGCAATGGATGGTGGTCAATGCCCAAGGTCTATTGTTATCACTCACAGGAGGTCAAGAGACGCCGTCTTTTTTCCGCCGAAAAGCCCTCGCATACCTTACTATGAAAGATCGGCTTGAAGGCGCTTCTGGGGATCAGCTCTCGGATGACTTTATCTTCGGCATCATCATGGCGACCGTTGCTGAGTCGAGAATATCGCCACCGGGGGTCTCGAACATACACCTAAAAGCTTATGAGGCCGTTGTCGCAGCCAGGGGAGGTCTCAGGGCCATTCTTCTTGCTTCAGCCGATCCCATCCCCCACACAAGCCATTTGATGCCGCTTGTCGTTAGCGATCCTCTACCCGACGAAGTTGTTTTTCGGGAACACCACTCTGACCAAGCTATTGACGTCCTCCAATTTCTGGCCAAAGGTGAAAATAAGGTCGACCCCTCAAAGTTGATCTTCAGCACCACAGACAAGCAAGTTCCCCACAAGTCTGAGCGAGCTTCATCGTTAAAGTTGACCATGGATGACGACTTATATCCACCCCTGGCTTCCAAGGCAATTGAACCGTTCCTGCAACCAGATATCTGGGAATACCCGAGGTATACCAAGATCTCCTCGCATTTCCTGGCCTTGTTTATCATGGTATCAACGTTGTGGAAGTTGCGGAGGACTTCCTTGCTGCAGCGATTCTTCCTTGACCGGGCGGACACCCTTTTCGTGAAGAGCAGTGCGCTGGACTCCGATGGGAAATATATGATCACCCTCGAGGGGTTCTCGTGGCTCGTGATCAAAGCGGGATTTGAGGTCTACGAAGCCTTTGGCGACAAAAAGGTCATCCACTGCAATAAAGTGGACATGCTGATGGACGCTGCCTCCGGATTGAAACTTCTGATGGTCTGCGATGAGCCCGTCAGAAGGGATTTGATTGCGTTCCTCTGTCGATGTCTCCTCGATATTCGCGAGATGCCTAGTATTGACAGTGATTAGCCACCATGTAGAAAGAGAGAAACACGGAAGGCAAATAAGCAGGGAAACTTCACAGCGAGAGAATCAGGCATTTGAGTGAAATATGTGATTTTCTCTTTCGCAGATATGACAATCCTACGTGTGTCATGTCCAAAAGAGTCTCACCAACCGGCCTGCTAGAACACTCCGTACCCCAAGGAGGGTCACATTGGTGGTTATCTCGACTGACTAGATATGGACCAAGACACTTCCGACGCACCACAGGATCCTCGAGAGTCAACATGGGTTGCTCAATCCCGGGTGTCGCTTGAATCTTATGATCGACGAGACATCCTCGTAGGGCTTCCTATCGATGAGCTTTTCGACCATTATTGAAAGATGGTCACATAATGTTTTGCCGGTTTCCGTGATCCCTTCCTGACCAAGGCTTGGGGCCCATTGGTGACAAAGAGGAGATGATGGCACTCGTGGATTCTCACGACGATCATGTACCCGGTACTTTCCTACCAGTGTCTGTAACTATATTGACCGGGCTGCTGGGGTACCGACGAGCCGAGAACTTGTGGTTGCTTCGATAAAGTAAATGCCAAGGCTTTGCGGAGAGTGCCTCAGGAGCAGAAGGTAAGCCGAGGGCTTGTAAAGCGGCAGGGGCTAAGTGAAACGCGCACACGCGCTGTACTTATAGTTGGACGGATCGATTCTATTCTATAGGCGCGACTGCACCTAGCCTATCCCCAACCAAGCACCAGGCTGCACCTACTTATAGGTAAGGATCACCATTGCTTGGCGCAAAGCGGCCTGCTGACAGCTCCTCTCCCCCCCGACGCTGCTTGACGCCGCCCATTGTGCTTTTGGGCACCAAAAGAGAAAAGTAAGAGACACCAAGGCTGATCGCCTTCTCCATCTCCATCTCAGTCCTAATCTACCTAAACCCCCCGTCACCCTCATCGTTGCTTTCCCCTTTCCTACCTGCCGCTCCTCACTCACCATGTGATCTTCTCATATGAAGTGACACGTCTAGAATTCCTCCCCATCATGTCCCGCGAGTGGAAGTCAACACCTGTCCAATAACGACACGATGCAATCATCTGGCGTCGCAGGAGCCCAGCGGCCTTCGCAGTCTCAGCGTCGACAACAAGACTTCCCCGACGCAATGTATTCTCAAGCCCAACCGGCGGCCATGAATCCTACAACGAGCTCCGCCTCTCAGGCGAGGTCGTCTTCTGGTTCTGGCCGCTCGCAACGGAGCGCTAATGTGAGTGTTTCTTGTTACCTTTGGATCTCTACTCTGACGAAACCATCATACAGCCCGACAAGCAAATATCGCAAATAGAGAAGAGCGTCACTCATCTGCTGGTTGCTACGAAACAATTGCTCGAGACATTGACACAGTGGTCGCGCGGGCAGGCGCAGGAAGAGGAGGTTTCGGATGTATATGTACGACTGGGATACGAATTTAATCTGGCATGCCGCGCCTTCAACTCAATAGGTGTCGAAACCTCCGACCTCGGTCCTGTGCCTGATCTTTTGAGGAATATCCTTGAGGATACTCTAAGCCAGCCCGCATCCCCTCAAGCGCTCGATACCTACCTACCACGCATCCGCGACATCATTATCAATCTTCTACATGGCCTCAAGAGGAAGCAGAGCCGACTACGTGGTCGAACAGCAAAGGAAGCCTCCGCAACAACACAATCGAGACCACCTACTACTCCAGCGAGACAGCCTAGCATATCGACAACAGGAAGCAATGAAACTGGTCTGACGAACATGCTTGACGATGTGGCGATTGGACCTGCTCCAAGTCTACGTGCCCAATCACCTCCTCAAAGCAGTACGCCAACCGATCAGCCCTGGGTTGATACAAACACTCCGGCTGCGCAACAACCAGGTCGATCGTCCATAAATAGACACTCAATGCGAAGGGATGTTGCCCCCCAAATACCTCAATCTGATTCTGGCTCGACATTGTCTTCAGGGACCCTGCAAAATCCTCCCGGTCAAACGCTTTACCAGGACGTCGACCGATCTCCTTCCGTTCCTCAAGTCCATTTTCCACACCCTCCCCCGCCGCCACCGAAACAAGCAGATGCCCTCACGAGATTACAGCGTGGCGGAGATTTGGAGAGGCGGGCTTCGAGAAGATTTTCGGCATACCAAATTCAGAAGCATCTGGGCGCTTCTCCTAATGGTGTGCCTGTCATCCCAGCTGCTCAAAATTCCCCCATACCGAACAGGGGGAAGGAGGTGCGCGAATCTTTAACTGCCGTTCGGTCACGAAGCTCCTACCAACAATCAAGATCAAAGTCCCTTCGTCAAGGAGATGTGTCGCCCAGTAGGAGCGGGACTGTCAAGGCTCCCCAACGCATATCAGAAGAGAGAGAGGAGACTCCGATCCTAACTCTGCAGGAAGTGCCACCAATGCAACCGCCCGAGGACCCTGTCAATTTTGATAGCCCAACTGTTAAAACCCCGGATGAATATCTGCCAATCCCGAAATCTGTTTCTGGCAGCGGAGATAATCTGCTGGTGGGAGCAACCGTTAATGGGCCCCTCGATCCACCACCCGAGGAGTTGCAAGCAACGCTGTCACTCGACTCACAAGCCGTCCCGCCTCTTCCCGAACACAAAGGGTTGGTAGATATAGAAACAATGAAGACGCCTGAGACTGTTCAACGAAGACCACCCGAGAATCATACGCCACCAAGATCGCATGTTGCCGCCTCGGATTCGTCACCTCCACAGGGCAAGGAGTTGACACTTTTCTTGCAATATCGAAGCAAAATCAAGAAATTTGTACTTGCAGACGGTTACGACGAATTGACCATTGCTAGGTTGCAGCTTGCTTTTATTGAAAAATTTGCGTGGAACACTCAGCACAACGGAGTAGACCTCCCCGAGATATATGTCCAAGACCCTGTCTCTGGCGTCCGGCATGAATTAGAAGACCTTTCGGATGTCAAGGACCGAAGCGTACTGGTTCTGAACGTGGAAGCTCTAGATGAAGTCAAAAAACACATTGATGAAGGGATGGGTGGACTTCAAAGAAGTCTGGATGGGGTTCGGTCTTTGCTCGAAGGCCAGAGTACAATGATGCAGCGATTTGCAGATCGACAGCTCGAAACCTCCAAGGAGATGGCCAGAATGTCTGCTCTGCCTGCGCAGCATCCAGGGCGGACCCCGACACTGGCTCCTGGTAATTTCACAGCTCCTCCATCTTCGGAGTCCACTCTTCAAGAAATCCAAAACCTTCGCCGAGAGATTGCAGTGTTGCGCCAGACGTACTCCACAATGTCTTCAGACTTTACTGCAGCCATGAGTGACATTAAGGCCAAGGCCGCCAACGTCAAGGCTGTCGCTGCAGAGGCTGCCAATGCCACATACAAAGGAGATGCCGGTCGAGCTCATATCAATGAAGGCAAGAAACAACTGTCTGACGACTCTGAGGCGCTCGTCAACCGTGTCGATGATCTTTCAGATATTGTTGAAGAGTTACGCAAGGATGTCGTGACTCGAGGAGTCAGACCACTTCCTCGGCAACTGGAGGATATCAGTAAAGAAATCAGTGCAGCGGCCAAACAACTCGGTAAGGTCAAAGAGTTTGTCAAGCGCGAGAAGCCTATCTGGACCAAGATATGGGAGCAAGAACTACAGGTCGTCATGACGGAAAGAGACGATTTGACACAGCAAGATGAGTTGATGAACGATCTCGATGGTGACCTGGAGGATATCACAAGTGTCTTCAAGCTCGTGGAGGAGGCAACAAAGCAGCAAAACCTGCAAAACGCGAATAGTGGTCGTCAACCTTCGAGAAACCTTGCCTTCGACACGGATGTTGACCCCCATGAAGCCAAAAGTGGTATGCTAGATGAAGTCCGGGCTCTGCAGCCGAATCACGAAAGCCGCCTCGAGGCAATAGAGCGAGCAGAGAAAGTTCGTCAGCGAGAGTTGGAGAGCCGCAAGGTTGGCGAATTTCAGCGTGAGGTCGAAAAGTTTGTTGAAGAAGGCAAGTTGAAGAAGACTGGCGGCATGGACGAGGTGGAACGGAGGAGGAAGTTAAAGGATGAGCAGGCGAGGAGGGAGAACTATGAGCGGCAACAAGCGAGAGCGGCTGAATTGGAGAAGAAACGTGCTGCCGAGGCGGCGGCGAAGGCGGCGGCGGCAGCAGCAGCAACGGCAGAAGAACCCTCTATTGAGACAGATGGGGCTATACCGCGAAACTCGGATCACGACAACTCACAGGACGTGGAAGCGGCTTCGCAGGACGTAAAAGAGGAGGTACATGCGCCCGAACGAGAGACCTTGCCAGAGTCGGCCCCTGCCCCAGTGATAGATGAGGCTGTCGAGTCGGTTCCAGCGGAGACATCGCAATTGTCAGAGACCGGAGTTGGCAAAGAAGGTGAAGGCGACAAGGGACTCGGTATGTCATTTTTCCGTGATTCCATGAGTGAGGCTGGTTGACGACATCTTAACATTGTAATACGACTACAATTTCGGGTCCAGTCCTGAGTCATGTCTCCGTTTTTCAGCGTGTGCAATTTGTTAACTGATTTCTGCGATTCTGCTGTTTGATAGATCCCACGTTTTCCCTTGCGAGCACTGAGGCCACGGAGAATGGAGCTATGAAGGATGCGAGCAACGAGCACGAGCATGAGAAAGCCAAACCGGAGGACAACAAGGCGGGTGGGAGTTGGTGGCAGCCAGCTGTCTTTTCCAGCTGAGAGCTTCGAACCATTGATTGCAAAGACTCGGGTTTGTTGTTGTGTTTTTGGTCGATGTTCGTTTGCAAACAATTTGGCAGGCGTGGAGTTGTGGACATTCTTCGTTATGTGTGTTGATACAGTTTGACATATGTTATTAATTTCGGCTCCAATCCGTGCAACGCTGATTTCGAGGTCTTTCAACCTGTTCCACCGTTCGAGGATACTTTCCGGGCCAAGTAGATATCTGTTGGTTGTTTGTCGTAGAGTTCATTGTCCCATCTCGCAGGTGATCACGAAGCCTCTGTCTCTGCCTCTGCCTCTGCCTCTTTGCCCCCGCTGACGACATGTCGATTTGGTGGCCTGCGCGTGGTGTGGTACGTGTGAGAATTAATCTGCGTCTCGAGAGAGGCTATTACAGCAAACAAGAATCTTCGGAGAACAGGCAAATATGTCGCTTCCCCCTTTTGGCGGCACCTTTTCTCTTTCGCAGGAGATTCTCACCCCCTCCCATCCTCTGTTACCGGGAGAGTTTCTCCTCGGCCAGTTGTACAGCTTCCTTGGCCTTGACCTTGACTCCCTTGCTGAGTGCCTCTTTAGTGAGCTTTTCGACAGGAGTCATGAACGCTTTGGCGGTGTCGAGGAGGACCGCTTTCTTGGCTGCAGCGGCGTCACCGGCACTGTCACTCTGCTCGGCCTCGTCGATGGCTTTTTGGGCGGCGCCGAGTTGACCCGCGAGCTCGTCGACCCAGACGTCCAGGACATGCAGCCTCAGCCCGTCCGGCACCTTGCGCTCGCGAGGGCTGAGGGGCCAGGATTCGAGGATCTCGAGTTGACTCGCGACGAGACTCTGCAGGGTGCGTGAATCGGACGTGGCGTCCGTGACCCAGCCGAGCGCGAGGCTGAACAGCTCCCTCACGGCGAGACGCACGAGCAGGAGGACCTTGTTCATACGCCACTGGTCGATCGAGACCCACTCCCTGCTCACGGTTTCCCAGAAGGCGGTCATCCACACGTCGAGCCACGGGTGATCTCCCGGCTTATCGGACCCGGATGCCGCCTGTGAGTCGTGGTCTTTTGCGTCCACGATCCTCAGCGTCCCGGCCAGTTCGGCGATGAGTTTCTGGACCGACAGGGCGTTTTTGCTGTCGTGCATGTAGAGCGCCACGTAGAAGCCGCGCCAGAGTTGGAGGCACTCGGTCAGCGACAATGGCGACGAGGGGCTCTGGTCCTCGAGAAATGCCATGATGGTGGTGAGACATGCGCGACGCCGAGACGCCTCTTGCGGTTTCAGAGTCAGCGCCCGGAGTAGATTCTTGGTATTGTGTGAAGAACAAGAACACAACCACAGTGGACCCGTACTCATTTACATCTCCCAGATAAAACACATGGAAATATCCTCCAGAATAAAAACGAAAGGGGGAACGTACCACTACTCGCAAGATCTTTGACCGACGGAATGGTCGCCGCCTCAGCGTGCTGAGCCATGCCTGCGTACTTGACTTCGGGGCAATCCTGTCTGGTATGGCGAATGGTGGAAGTATCCCGTAGTTTCAGGGACAAGCTGCACGCCCTGAACACTTCGGAATTCTCGTTCTCTGGTTCAGTGTGTTGTCATAGGGAGACGGAAATGCCACCAGATGAAAAAAGTTGGTCTTGAACGAGCGAATCGGAGGGCATGTGTAAGGCTTGGCGCCGGTGGGCAAGGCTGTAGCGACAAGGCTGCTTAGACAGGGCTGCACGAGGCTGGACAAGGCTGAAAGGTGGTAGATTCCCTTTATTCGTTCATTCACTTTTGTACTATGGAACCACATTTTCTTCCCAGAGGCTACATCCAGTATTCAGAAATCTATGTGCCATTCCAAAATAGTGTTCATGTGCACAAGAAGACGGAATGAGCCACCAACGCCAGTCCAAATCTGTTACTCTTGCAACGTCAATCTACGCTATAAGGTGTCCTTGCACACTCAGAGTCATTAAAGTCATCCACCTCTTCTTCAGGCTCGTCGTCTGCGTTGTACTTGGCGGACATGAAACTTCCTGACAGTGTACGGTTATACTCAGAAGATGGGCGACTTCCAGGGTGGAGCAGGTAGTCCATGTAATGCTTGCCATTGGATTTTCCGGTCGAAGAATCCACACCACTGGTTCCCGGCCGCGAGGGAGAAGGCGTGTGATCTCCAAGCCCAGTCTTTCGTAGATTGATGGGTGTTTTCTCGTCGTCGGAAAATCCATGGTGCCCATTGAGCCCGCCCGTGAAATGGTTGTCTGCCGGTGATAGAGGTATTGCCCAGGTTTTGGTCACATTTGTTCCCGACACAGCGCGTTCGAGGGCATTGTTCAGTTCCGTTGCTGTCGGCGTCTTGGGCTCCCCAAGGCCATTCACATGATCATAGGTCCTTGGTGGGCTCGGCGAGCTGGAGATCGCACCATTTGTGCGCACAAACCCGTTCTTGTCGTCCTTGAGGTGCTCGGGTTCATCAGGGCTTGCGTGGTTCAGCGTGGGTTTTTCTTCTTCCGGCTCAACAAGCGTTTCGTCCTCGGCTGAGACCTGCTGACTGTCTCGCTCTTGAAATATCTCTTTTTTGATGTTGTCATCTTTGGCTGGGGGTGGGGATGACAGAGCGTTTTGGCCGTCTTCGGGATTGCTATGAAGGGTCTTCGGCACAGTCGGAGCATCTGCGCATTCTATATCGCTCTTCGACGGATCAGATAGGGCAGGCTCATTGGGTGCCTGTGACTCAATCTTGATCGAGGCATCAGTCTGTGCTAATACGCCAGACCTAGATTGCTTTAAAGCCTGATCCTCGGCAGCACCCACCAAGGGTTCAAGTCTGGTGATTTTTGGTACTTTTGCATTCTCGACAACCACAATCATCCAGACACCGATTTTGTCGTCACCTCCGAGCAACGGTGTTGCAGAGATCCAGCAGACTCTGCCTTGTCCTGCATCCTGGAGTCTGCCTCCACTGCGAGTTGCTGTGCCATGTGGTTGGTTTCCCGCTTCGAGCAGTAAGTTGATCTTCGCCGAGACGGGGACACCAACGCTGAAGCTCTCCTTGAGCCCTTTCAGCGTATTTGTGGGGGCAGCAACATGTGATAGAAAGGGATGCTGGATGATGTTGCCCACACGTCGACGTAGGACGGAGGATACAAAGACAATTCGGAGCGAAGGCGCGGGTCTAACCAGGATATAACTGTCGTAAACGCCTGGAAGCTTTCCTGATAATCCAGATCGCCCCGATTGACCAAGCTCCCAAGCCTTGTCCGCATCTTCAGCAGACTCTTCGCTGCCGCCATCAGAAGTCGCATCGGCGTCATCGAATACTCGTCGAGGAACCTTACGACTGCTTGTAACGCTGCGTTCGTCATCTTCTCTCGACGTCGATGTAGATCTCCCATTTGAACGCACCACGGCTGATTCCTCCAGATCGAACATCTCGCTTAGGTCGCGCAGTTTTGCCAGTGCCTTGGATTTTTGTAAACCTTGGTTGTCATTTCCAATTCCATTGTCGCAGGCTTCCCTCTCACGTCTCTCCATCTCCCGTGTGGTCAGATACCGCTTCAACCCTTCAAATCCCTTTCCACGTTCGACCATTCCTGTGACATCAACTTGAGCTCCAATGTGATATTTGACATTACCCTTGTCGTCGTGAAGCGGGGCTATCATCAGTAGATTTATGAAAGCTCTGCCATCTCTCCGGTAGTTCAGTAAAGTCTCACATATATCTTCGCCTCTCGCAATACTATCTTTGAGTCTCGCGATCGACTCTCTGTTGGTTTTCGAGCCCTGAAGGAATCGACAATTTCGCCCGATGACATTGTCACGACCATATCCAGTCTGGCGGTAAAACTCGTCACTCGCAAAAATGATTGGATTATCCTCCTGTTTCGGATCCGTGAGACAAAAGACTTCAGATAAGCCTCCTACTAAATCCCTGGTAGACGAAGTTCGACTGCCGGTAATCTCGTCTATGAGACACTCGGTTACCAGTTTTACCAGGTTGTATGTCACGTACATTGGAAGGGCAGAGTCGACCATAAGGCGAAAGGCAGCATTGCTCAATTGCTCAAAGGCCCTATCAAGGGTTGCTGCAATGGAAACCTCGCCATTCGAATCGTCTCCATCGTCACCATCGTCAGAGGACGGAGATAGTCCCTCAGCAACAGCGTTCGCATACTCAATGGCCTTGATGGCCTTCTGCGTGTTGAGATATCGTAGAAGAACAGGATGATACTGAGGTCGATACCGTGTCAGAAAGGTAGTGAAGCGGGCGAGGTACTGTGGATCACGGAGCAGGGTGTTGAGATGGCCTGAAGAGAAGAGCGACTCCGAAAGCGTTTCGACTGAGGGTGGTCTGGGTCTGGAGGGCGGAGGCGGAGGGTGCAGGTCGAAATCCAGAACAGAGGAGGACTCGGAGTTTCGGATGACCCCAGGATCTCCCTCAGACGTGGTGCGTAGTAGAGGGGCCGGATTCGAGCCCGGTTCTTGTCCAGGATCCTGCGGGGGACATTCTTCGCGAGGACGTGGAACTGCGGTAGGTACTTTCGCATCCACGTCAGTCGATGCGTGTGGGAGCTGTGGTCGATACACTGGGCTGTCTCGTTGTCGGAGCTTTGGTGCTCCAGTAATCTCAGGCGCTTGCTTGGGTTTGGGGACCACGGGCAACTCTGAACGAGGATTTGGCCTGGCTTTGGTGATCACTCTAGGAGGCGGCTTCACTTCACCATTGGCAATGGTCTTCTGGGCCGGCTGGCTAGGGCGAGCAGCTGTGCTTGACAGCTCAGCGGTCGGTTGCTTGCGAGGTTTCTTGGATCGACCGGACCGAAGGCGCAGGCTTTGCTTGATTCGCTCCAGGTCCATCACGTTGGAACTGAATCAAGTCGAAGGTTGAGCCTGTCCAGCTTGCCCGACGAAAGATAGACCATTGAAGTGTCTGGTAAGAAACAACGACAGAAGAGATGTACATTCCAGAAAACAATGAGTAGATGACGGGAGGCGAAAAGCAGATGCGGTGGTCTGAGGAGTCAGTGGCCTGTGGCCTGCAGCTCCGATTCGCGAAAGGAAGCCGATGACGATGGGGACAAGTGCGAATGCCAGATGGCGATCTGGTGCAGCCCGACACGATCCAGCGCATCAGCCATTGCAAGATTGCAAACGCTTCTCATGCAGGGCAGTCCTAGATTGGACCACGCTGCACCACTCTGGCGGATGCCAAAACAAGAAATGGACGGGTCATACATTGCAAAGGGATGGATGAGAGACCTGCCCGTCATAACTTTTGGGGCGCAGCCAAGTATGATTGGCCAAAGTTGCCGAGGCAGAGAATAACCAACACACAACTACTCCAGTCCTACAAAATGCATCCGTGATTGTACCAAAAAAACCTCCTCGCTATGAATGTTTCCTTCAACCGATGGTCTATTTTGTCTTTGTAACGTCTCGTTTCCTCAACTCCCTGCCATTCGTCCGGGATGTGTCATGGTCGTGGAAGTTCGGGCGGCCGTAGCCGGGGCTGGGCAAAAACTTTCCGACTTGTTCCTGATACACCTTATAATCAGGATACTTGCCCGAAGAGAGGAGCTCAGTGAGCCAGGTACTGGACTGGAAAAGCAGCAGGTAAGAAGCTGCTCCGATCCCACTCCAGTTGTACCAGGTTCCCGTGGCCAAGCAAGACCACAGGTATAATGTGACCCAGACGCTTTGCTCTGCCGCGAAATTGGGATGTCGCGAGTAAGCAAATAGGCCTTTGGTGAGGAAGCCTCGGTCTAGGTCTGCTCGTTCCCAACCGTGTGGTACTTTAGCTGTGTTGCGATACTCGGCCTTCGCAGCATGGTATTTCCACTGTTGCTGGTCTGCCACGTACGATATGGCTATGAAGGCCAACATGAGAGCACACGCGACACCATCCACAATATTCCAGGATTGAATTGGTCCGTCGTATGTTGCCAGGCGTTCGGTCAGCAAGAGAATGTATGCCGGGGTGGTGATGCAGACCAAGAGGAGGGACTGCGCCAGCGAAATGAACAGAATGTTGAAGAGGAACATCAAGACAGGTCCAGCATAGTCCTTGACGGTGGCCCAGCGATAATCCTCGCTCCCAATCGAATAGCCTCCCTTCCGATAGTAGTTGTAGGTCAACCGAACCTACCATGATATCAGCACCACACATGAGGGTGGAGGTGGACACTTACACTCCACAAAAAGCTAACAATGCACAAGGCATCCAGCCTCTCTGTATGTAGACCGGCAAGGTGAGAATAAACCGCATAATGAAGGGTGTAAACCGTCGGGAGAATTGACCAAACCCGGTCTACCTGAGAGTAGTTCTTGTTTACTTCAGAGACCAGTAGGAAGATGGGAGCCAGAGCAATCCCAAAAGCAATGGAGGTAATTAGAGGATTCGTGTCGAGGTACAATTGTTTCAGAGCTGCAGAATTCGTGATCGAGGAAGAGAGGATATTGGGGAAAGACACAAGTTGGTAAAGGTAAGGGGCGACTGTGCTGTTGTAGTCGGAGCATTCAGCTAGGTTGAGTACGACAGGTAGAGCCATTGTGCAGAACTTGACAGAAGCACAGCAGCTGGTGAAGTGTCCAACACGAATTGCAAAATGTAGACAGAGACGAGGCAGAAGCTGGTTGTTGATGAAGCGTCACCGAAGCCTTTCAGCAAAATGTAATGACGCAATCATTCTTATTCTCCTTGTACGAGTAAACTTTGTTGGGTGAGGGGAAGCGCCTAAGAGCGCTAGCCAGGGGTAAATGGGGGAAGTTTCTTAGGCGTTCAAGATGAGATCTCGCCACCGATTCCAGACGATGCTCGCCCCTAAGTGTCCAGATCTTTAACCCCATGCCCCATCCATGCCTTTGTACGAGGTACTATAATGATCACATGGTGGCGCGTTCAACTGCAATCACCAATTTTTTTTCAGACGCGTCGCTTCATCATTCCCCCATGCTTCTCATCTGATTACCGCCAAACCCAGTGAGTCCTCCATCGCCGAGTATGAGGCACGTCAAAAATGAACTATGCCCGGTCAAAAGATTCTCTGCGTCGCAGAAAAACCTGCAATAGCCAAGGCAGTGGCTCAACACCTGGCAGGTGGAAGGGTCACAGCGGTAAGCAACAACAGCCCTCGGTCTTCGGCCAGTGTCTCATGAACTCCCAGCGGCCCGTCAATGGCAACCAATATGTAAAGAATTACGAGTTTGATTTCCACTTCCAGCAATGGGGCAACTGCTCAGTAACCATGACCAGCGTGCTGGGCCACCTCACTGGTTTGGACTTCGATCCCAAGTATAAAAGTTGGAAGTCGTGTCCTCCGAGTCAACTATTTGAAGCCGAAACAAAGATCACCATCGACAGAGACAAGCAGTCCATCGCCGAAAATATTCAACGTCAGGCTCGCTTTGCCCGAATCCTCTTCATCTGGACCGATTGTGACCGTGAAGGGGAACACATTGGAGGGGAAGTACGGGATCAGGCCAAAAAGGGCAATCCGACCATTGTCGTGAAGCGAGCCAAGTTCAGCAACACTGAAAGAGCGTAAGTCCTCCTCTCCTCTCTTGGGTTTCCAAGCCTGACCGCTCCAGCCATGTTATACATGCGGCTCATTCTCCCATTGATATGGACGAACGTCAAGTCAGTGCGGTGGCAGCAAGAATCGAGCTCGACCTCCGTATAGGTGCCTCCTTTACCAGGCTACAAAGTCTAGAACTCCAGCGTCTAAGCGACAACCTTCGAGACCAAACGATTTCCTATGGCTCCTGCCAGTTTCCCACCCTGGGCTTCGTGGTGGATCGATACAATCGTGTCAGGAATTTCAAGCCCGAGACCTTCTGGCTGATCAAGCTGGTCCACGTGCGGAACAGGATCAAGGTCAACTTCAACTGGCGGAGGGTTTCTCTATTCGATCGAGCAGCAGTGACTATCATATTTGAGGCATGTCTCGATGCGAAATATGCCAAAGTTACCAAGGTCCAGAAGAAACCAACCTCGAAATGGAGACCACTGCCTTTGACCACTGTGGAATTGCAAATGCAAGGCAGCCGCTTTCTTCGCATGACCAGTCAGCAAGTCATGTCCGTCGCTGAGAAGCTCTACCAAAAAGGGTTCATCAGCTATCCCCGAACCGAGACGGATCAGTTCCCGGGAGAGTTCGATTTCAACGCCATAATTCAACGTCAAACCCAGGATAACAATTGGGGGCAATACGCGCAGCGGCTACTGAATGGTGACTTCAGGACCCCACGATCAGGCCGTCACAACGATCAAGCCCATCCGCCCATTCACCCGGTCAATTATGTTGCTAGTGATGCTCTAGATGCCCAGGAAAAGAAGGTGTATGAGTTTGTTACCCGAAGATTTTTGGCTTGTTGTTCCGAGGATGCCAAGGGCGAGGCAACTGACATTGAAATACTCTGGGGCTCTGAGATGTTTCATACTCATGGTCTGCTTGTCTTGGAAAGGAATTATCTCGATGTCTACGTTTACGACAAATGGGAAAGCAGCCAACAGCTTCCCGAATTCACACTTGGCGAGACATTTGAGCCAACAGAAGCAAACATGGTGGACGGAAAAACTACGGCGCCTGGGTATCTTACTGAACCCGAGCTGATCGCTCTGATGGATGCAAACGGCATTGGGACAGACGCAACGATGGCCGAGCACATTGCCAAGATCCAGGATCGATCTTACGTCGATACAAGACGGTCTGGTGGCGGGCGCAACGCTGTCCCGGAATTCATCCCCACTACCCTCGGCGTGGCTTTGATTGAAGGGTATGACAATGTGGGCCTCGACGTCAGTGTCAGCAAGCCTTTCCTCCGTAAAGAGATGGAGCTGAAAATGAAGGCGATCTGCGAGGGACGAAAAAGCCGGACTGAGGTTGTCCAGGAAAGCTTGGAGCAGTACCGCGAAGTGTTTGTCAAGACACAGCGTGAGATACAGGTTTTGAAAGATGCAGTGACGAAATACGTCGTCAATGGAGGAACTGGATAAGTTCCCACGGAAGATTGAAAGCACGCAACTCAGCCTTCATCCAAGAATTGGCGCCTTGGGGGTTCCACACCCCGTACGACTGGGAGACTCTGACCATTGACCACTGACCTGTGGACTTTGGTGGCTCTCTTGAAAGACCCTTCGCCAGCCGTTCTCGCTTGGCCCAGAATCTCCAAAGAGGCACGAAAACAGATGCATCAAATCGGAGAATTTGACGCCACAATTGCAGCCCCCTAACGACCGCGTGTGACGCCGGTGACGCACAAATGACGCCAGGGCAATGGATCCAGCTGTGGCTGACATGTTAAGATGTCCAATCACATGAGACCAGCCACAGTTCGTGGGAAGGGCCTTGGTCGCGCTTGAGGTCTTGATCTGGATGCTTAGGGCAAGAGCATCGGCCTGGCGAGCTGGTTGCGTCAAGCACGATATCCCATTCGAAATATTCACCTCCTGACATGTCTGTATCGGGAAGGAAATTGCCAATGCGTGACGCAACCAGGCGACTGCCCAAGTTCTTCAAACCAGGTGGCAGAAGGATCGACCGAATACACACTGTTCCGTACCGCCTATATAAGGTGGATGTTTCATTCCCCTGCACGACTGCAACTCTGATTGTCTTCAGTCACTAGGCTTACTTCCCAGCCAACAATATTGATAACACTTTTTGTCTCTATTACCACTCAAACCCAATACAGCATTCCTAGTCATCATGTCGAATCTCATCAACAAGGCCAAGGATGCCCTGTCTGGCCACAAAGGTCACGATACGACTGCAACCAGCACCTCTTCCGCATATGGCACCACAGGGTCCGGGCCACATGGACCCCATGCCTCTAACACTGCCAACCGCGTGGACCCTACCGTGGATAGTCGAACTGGCACGTCTTCTGGCGCCGCTGGGCCTCACACGTCGAATCTTGCCAACAAACTCGATCCCCGTGTAGACTCAGACAGGGATCATCGAGCAAATCCAGCCAGCAATGTCGGAGGGTATGGTAGCTCGGGATATGGACCGACGACAACCACCACTACCACCACCGCGGGTCCACACTCGTCCAACCTCGCCAACAAGGCCGATCCTCGGGTCGATAGCGATTTTGACCACCGGGCAAATCCAGCAAGCACGGTTGGAGGACATGGCAGCTCAGGATATGGAGCAACTTCAACTACCACAGCCGGTCCTCACTCATCTAACCTAGCCAACAAACTTGATCCTCGGGTTGACAGTGATTTGGATCACCGCGCCAATCCGACTAGCACGGTTGGAGGACATGGCAGTTCAGGGTATGGAACAACCTCAACCTCGACAGCAGGTCCTCATTCGTCCAACATGGCAAACAAGCTTGACCCTCGTGTGGACAGCGATGCCGACCACCGCAACAACCCTACGAGTCATGTTGGCGGCTATGGCGGAGCTGGGGTAACCTCAGGTGGCACGACGGTACACTCGGGAGGAGCCACGGGCACTGCTGGGACGACGGGATACGGAGCGACAGCTGGCACGCAGCATGGCACTGTGCATGATAGCAAGCTCCTCAACAAGCTGGATCCCAGAGTGAAGACAAGCAGTGGATATTGAGAAGCGAGCAATTGAAGGTGTATGTCCTCGACATGGTGATTACTGTAGCGCCACAAAAGGCAAGCAGTAGGGGTACGCTCTGAGATGGAGGTTTATTTTTATAGAGGATTCTGATCACAGCGTGAAGTTTTCCTCCAATGCAATTATTGATAGCATGCATTCTGTCCCCTTTCTTTGTCAGGAATGAAAAATCTCGTGACTAGTATCACTAGTGAATCAGCATGACTTGAAGGTGTTTCCATCCCCGGCATAACAGTGGCCCATGCCGAAACATCTTAGCGGTCAGAGCCGATTTCTCAGCGATGAAGGCCTGAATTGTTCCTTTGTGATTAGCCTGGCTCCAATGTAAGGTTCATTTTGTAATTGAACCTCAACTTAGTGACGACGTCGAGAGGTACAAGGCCAAACATAGACCAGACATTGAGAAGTGGCCGTTGCGCTCGAGGACTCTGCAGCCCCTGTCCGAATGAGGCACAATGTGCTGAGCGAGATGCATAAACGGGCTTGGAACGATGAGACCATTGGATGAGGAAGCAAGTACAGGGCATCTGGGGTGGCCATGACTAACTCGACACTCATCGCAGCGTCTAGCTCTTTACCACATTGGGTTCTACGTCGGACTGTGGACAAACCAGATTTGCTGAGCTCAGCAGTCTCCAGGCCGATGCAGGTGGAGACTTGCAAGGGACAAAGAGGCTGGATTTGGGGAGAAGAGGAGCAGAGGAGATCGTTGGTGGCTGATCAGGGTCAATACTTGTTCAATCCATGTCCACCATTGGGTTGGTTGGTGGGTGTGAAGCTCCACCCAAGAGATGCCGCCCGTAACATTGTGGACGAAATGCCCACCACCAAACCTGTGTCCAAACACCAAACTAGGGATGCCATGCGATTGTCCACCTTGGACACGAATCACCATGACACTGCGTCCGCCGCCACGCCAGGTTTCAGTTGTTCAGTTATAATGCCCGGTCCGCCCTCGTTGCGTGACTTGGACCGTTAGTCTTTTTCCAACTTGGCCGCGGCTCTTGTTCACATTTGCCACCACAGCCCACGATGGCGACTCCGCCGACACAATCGGAACCATTTCCCTCCTACGAACCCGATGTCAACGATGTATCTTTCAGAAGGGTCGGCAATAGCACCAGGGATCCAAGTCGGAGACCCTCAATTGTCTCTCGCCTCTCCAAAACCCCCTCTTCTATACGGTCTCGCACTCGGACAGGCTCCCTCACACAGTCGTTTCTCGAGAGCAACCCTCCTCTAGGCATGTGGCAGGCCACTGGCGAAATCGGCTCCAAAATCCCTACACTGCCCGAGATCAGGAATGGCGCTTTTGCAGCCGAGGGATGGACGCATGAGGGCCAGATGGAACGTCGAGGGACAAACCCGCATGAAATCCATGCGCGACGGGTGGCCAGGACAAGTTCTGCTAGTACGCGGACGAGAAAGAGCTCGCTGTCAGCCAACGCACCGCCAGCCATTGCAGAAGAGAGACATGAATACTTTCCCAAGAGAGCGCCGACTATAATGCAGGAACCGCTCCTTGAGGAGGCAGCGACTACTCAAGTCCAACAGCCGGCTCATGGCCAGCCAGAAGAAATCCAGCCAGTGGCCAGGTGAGCTCTTTTCTTGCTGTTTTCCATTCTTATCTATCACAGACACACAGACACAGAACACCCCCGCTAATACTATCCATTTTAGCTCGGAGAAGCACGACGAGACTGCCAAAGCTCAAGAGCGAGATTCCTCCATGACCTCGAAAACTACCAGTGACGGGCCGCAAACAGTGCGAATCCAAGGCGGTCCGGACGAGACAGGCACATATCCCAATGGTTACCGCTTCCCCAAGAAACACACCTGGACCCAGTCCACCATGATTGGTCTCCGCGCCTTCTGGACATTCTTCCTCACCCCTTTTGGTTTTATTGTCACCATCTACGGGCTTAACATCGTTGGATGGGGTGCCATGATTTTCTTCGTCCTCCTTAAAGCTGCTCCGGCCATGTGCCACCCGTCCTGCGACGACGACAGTAGCGCTCGAGAGAAGTGGATCGAGATTGATTCCCAGATCCTCAACGGCCTCTTCTGCGTGACGGCCTTTGGTCTGTTGCCTTGGCGAGCCCGAGATTGGTTTTACCTCATGCGCTGGCGGATTGGCGGCGACGAACGCTTCCATCGCCGTCTCGCAGGTATATATCGGGGTTGGTACCGCCTTCCGGGCTCAGACAAGTTGGAGGAACACATCGGTCCTCCTCCCGTGTACAACAATGACCACCCGCGTACTCCAGAAGCGCCTCCCCCATATACAGAAGAGGAAATCGCCAAGATGGAAGAGAACCCTGCCATCCCTATCCCTGCGGCGTCCATGCCGGAGGCGCCTCTAACAGGCCTTCGGGCTCCCCCTTCAAAATCGTGGACCATCGACTTTGTCGTGTGGATGTACATACTCAACACCTTTTTCCAAGTTCTTCTTTGCGTCTGGATGTGGCATTGGAACCGATTCGACCGACCCTCGTGGGGTACCGGTGTTTGGATCACGTTGGGCTGTCTAGTCGCTATTGCCGCGGGCTTGTGCGTCTTTATCGAAGGGTCCAAGGTCAAGAAGATTGAAGGCATTCCGGTCCAGGAATACGACGTGCTCGAGTCGATCGAAGATTTTCAAGAGAGAAAGGCCAAAGAAGACGCGAAAGAGGCCAAGAAGTTGGCGAGACACGATCATCATCGCCACTTTCGGCACGGCGAGAGCCACAAGGTGGTCAGGTCGGAGAAGTTGAAGGGCCACCAGTGGTTCACTCGACATTAGCGACTCCGACAGGCTGCTGCTGCTGCATAGAGAGAAAAGCAAAACATACATCACTCACTCACTCACTCATTCTCACTCATTCACAAAGCACGGCACCCTTTTTTGGGGAACTGGAGCGCGTTCTGGTTTACAGCGGGCTTTGAGGATTATCCGGCATGGCACGGCACCACTGGTGTGTTTGATGAAAGCGCTTTGGGAGTCAAGTCTTTATGGGGAGCGAGGACACTGTCTATCTGTCCATCTCCGGGGCTGCACCGCATTAATTGAAGGAATGAAGGAAACGTGTTTTCGATAGCCATGTTCAATCACCTGCTTGATCTCTTCGCTACGAGATTGTCGTTTTGGGCGCATGCAATTAGGGGCTCTCCCTCTCTTTCTCTCTTTTTCTCTTTCCCCCCCCCCCCCCCCCCCTTTTTCGCAGAAAAAAGTCCAGCGTGAGGAGATCTTGGGAAAAGGACCCTGACGTGTGTAATCTACCTCGTACATTAAAACTAATAATCTATCGTCGTCCTCTGCACCTATTTATCTTTCTTCTTGTGTGTGTTTCTGTCTCCGTCTCTGTGTCGACTTCGCTTTCCGCGGCCCGACTCGTCTGGCAACTTCTTCTCCTTTTCGGGTGGTACATAAACTTCCAGTTAGGGCACCATCGACCTCCTCGGTCTGCATGTGCAGGACATGTCTGGTCTGGCATTCTAGCGCGTACTATGCCATGTTATGCTGACTGAGGCTGTGGAGAGAAAAAAAAGACAGGTGATATATCCTCGCTCCAGTCTCCTCTTTGTCGTTGTTGGTGGGTAAATTGAACGACCCCTGTATTCCCTGATCTGTTCTTTTCAGTTGGACGTGATTTGTTGTCAGGAACGGCCCAGTCGAGTCGCGGGATCACACAAAATCGCATATACATTCATGAGCCTCGTGCCGTGATCAAACTCCCGTATCTGGCAGGACACAATGATGATTGCGCGGCGCGGCGTATCTTCTAGCTGGTAGCACCTGGTGCAGATAGGTTCACCTTCAAGCATGCCGTGTTTGTTCCCGCCACTAACTATCGAGAGGTTTTGGCGCTGCGCTGGAACCACGTGTCCGCTCGATGCTCGCTGGGGGCATCCATTCAAGTTCGTCTCAGTGCCCGAGTAGCAACGACATTGGATTGGGTAATGGACGGCTTGCCGGCTTCATCCGTTCTGCCGCGGTTTGACCTCCCCTTCTTGCATGATGTAGTAGACGATGGTGCCGTCGCCGCCTCCGCCTTCGCGAGCGCGCATGCCACAGAGCACCCTTTTCGAGTCCTTGTGTTCGTACACTGCACCAGCCGCGCCGCTCTCGTTGGCAGTTTCACCAACCTTACTACGCCTCTCGGCTGGGTTCCCTCCGGTTGGGGACATGGGACGACGGACCCTGACAGTCTCCCTCTCGGGCAACTGGTCGAACACACCACACAGCCTCGCCAAGCTCCATTTCTCGCCCATTGCGAGTGGCAGCACAAACTCCCTTTGGACCTGGATATCCGACTCCTTGATCTTGTGCTTGATCAAGTACGTCTGCAGGTCCGGATGGAGGTAGGTGTGCTGGGGTGGGAGGCCAGAGATTATGGGAACGGTGCCTCCAGGAGAACTCGCCAGTGGCTGTGGCTGCATGAATGGTTGTGATGATGGATTTCCGTTCCCGGTCGGCGTGGATGAGCCCGACCTCGACGGAGAAGTCGACCGGGATGAATTACTCGAATGCACAAAGTGGATCCCGTCCAAGTCAATGAGCCCTGCAGAGGCATGGGCGTCGCCAGGAGTGATACTGGGGCAGGCGAGGTGGAGCTTCAGATCTGTCCACTCGTGCTGGTACTGCAGATTGTGTAGGACGGTAATTGCCAGAGACTCGGCGGCGGATTTGGCAGCCGAGTGTTCGATGAGTGTTGACACGGCTGAGGCGGTGGGTGGTGTCGATGTCGTGGTTGAGGATGTCATGGTCAAGGTCTGAGCCGCTCAGTGTCTAGGAAGTTGATCGGGGCTGTTTCTCCTGGATATGTTGGTGCCATAGATTACGCCATGGATTACCATCACACAGTTATTAGTGCGTAAGTTGACTATGTTGAGTCGAGGTGGTAGTGGTGGTTGAAGTGACAGTGGTTGATGCAGGATGTTTCGAGGTTGGACGAAATCTGTGCACGGCTGACCTGCCTTTCCTTTTTCGTTGCTTCTTTTCTTCCCGCTTCTCACTTCCTCCTCCCAAATCGCCGTTCCTACACACAACGCTATATACCAGAGCAGCCTATTCAATCTTTCTCGTCCTTACTCTCCTCGTCGTGTGAACTCTCCCAAAAAATCATAGAAAATCCCAACACTGTTGCTGGTCATCCAGGAAACGCTGCAGCACCTCGGCCGTGCGTGGGCCCACCACGACCCGAGCGAGAAGCGTCTGCAGAAAGACCAGGGTTCGTCTGAGGCCCAACAGGATGGAAAAGAAGACGATGGATAGATACATGGATGCGCGGGTGGGCATGTCCATGATGAAAAAGTACACTCTGTTTGTTTGCTTCCTGGTTCAGGTAGTTCGTAGTTACGTGAGTCTTCTGGTCTCTTACATACAAAGTATAAAAGCTTGTACGGGCCAGTACGAGGTGCGAGAAATTAGGTGTGTCTCTCCAAGCAATGGGATCAATTCTCTCTTGCGTGCCTACGAATCAAGCAAGGACCGTCACACGTTTCCTTTACCAGTACTTTCATGCGAGGGAATTCCCGTCACACCACCCCTCAACAACACCAAGTAGACGTTATCCAATATCCTCTCTCGCACTACTCATTGTACAAGCATTGGAAAACAGTGTCCCACAGTACCTTAATGTACTTGTGGATAGGTAGACGATGCATCCAACACTCTCAAATCCTGTTGTGTCATAGTCATATACCTCGTCTCCTCCTCTGCATCTCAGCCTCGCGGTTTCAGTCCTGCCATGAGCCCACTCCACCATACCACACATCATCAACCCACTCGCTGGTACGGAGACGTAAGTGTATACGATGCAATACTTACGGCAATCCCTTGATCCTCCCGCTTATAGACCAAGGACAGACAAGGACCTCAAGGACGCGGACAGGACCATGTCACACGTCCGTCGAGTCTACATAAGGGACCTAGGTAGGTAGGGACATACTACGTCAGGCTCTGTAGGCGTAGTAGTCGTAGTTGTATCATGGGCAATGCTCAAGAGACGATCAATGCGAAATATCCCCTCGGGTATTGGATTGCTGGTTCATCACTCAATGCATGTAATTAGAAATTAATCTCATCGCAGCTGTTCCCTCGCTCTCCACAGATTCTCCCGTCTTTCTTCTCTGCAGTGACCTCCATCTCCCTCTGGGAACGTGTTTGACGCCGTCGAGCCTTTTGTACATCTTCATTAGATGGATATACACTGTGCAGGGTATCTGAAAATCAATCATCGCTGGCTTGGACAACGCGGTCCCGTATAAAACCCAAACAAAACGAAAACCTCTCGAACCTCCTCACAGCATTCATTGCTCAACATCTTTCAGGCAAGGCAGGCTGGCAGGTCAACTGTATACCCCCACCACAAGAGCATTGACCACATGGCCTTCCTTCCAGCCTTGTTCTTCCAAGCTCAGCTTTTCGTCCAAAATCTTGCCCAGATATGCGATGCGTATCTTGGCTTTGCTGGGAACCTATGTGACATGTCAGTCATAGTAATGGCGGACAACTGGCTGAAGTTCTCACGTCTGTTTCGTCCCGGATCCTCTGAACCAGTGCGCTCACCCTCTGGCTCTTACCCAACAGAACAACCACATCAGGGTCTCCACGATCGCTAAGCCGACATCTAACTTTAACAGCGTCCTTTGGCACGGGTGCTTTGCCCTTTGCTTCCTTGACCTTTTCTTCATTGGATCCGTCCTTGCTGCCGTCTAGATTGCCGCCATCCTCTGCGGCTTCTAGCTTGGCTGCAATAGGGTCGATATCGTTAGTCCCGTTGACGGTCTGGGAGTCCATGTCTGTGTGGTCCTCGATCACGTCGATGGGGTCTGAAATGACGGCTTGGGGTATCTTGTACAGGTTTCCGTGCTCATCATATGCCCCCTCCTCGAGTTTCCCCGTGGGGAGTGTCACCGAGAGGGCATCGAGGATCCCCTGGGCGTCGGCCAGATCACCTTCGTGCAGACATTCAATCACCTGCTTCAAGCCGTGCCAGATTTCGGGGATCCCTGTGACTCTGGTCTCGAAGAACTCATACCTCTCTCGCTGCAACTGGGTGTATGTCCATGTCCTGTCTTTGCTCTTCCACGGCTTAGGTGGCTGCAGAGGCAAGTTATAATGATCTGCTAGAGACAAGCGTCGGTGCTGCCGCGATCTGGCGTTGTGGTTGACGGAGTCTCGGGGCGTGGACAGTGCCGATCTCGAGGTCTCACTCTGATGGATCGACAGACCTGAAGGAGCCCCGAAGTTGCGTGAGTCGGGGTCGTGGGATGCACCATTGATTGCCGTCTGCGATGTTATGACCTGAGAGGAGTGTTGAGTCTGAGGAGGTGCATGTGGGTGTCCATGGTCTGGATCACGCGAGTCTGTTGGTCTCGATGCACAGCAACCCTAGAAAGCGAGCATCAGTCATTGAGCGAATTCACAAAAGTTAGTTGTGCGGGTGTGGAGAGACGGCTTTACCATAGTGCAGGTCAATTCATATCTGACCCCGACCCGGTCGTCATCAAAGGATCTGAACTGTCGGGCTGGCGATGGTAAATGTCATCGACACCCCGGATTTTCCCACGTGAAGCGTAGTGCGAATGCGACAGAGATAAGAGTCAGGACAAGCCAAACCTGCAACACGCAAATGAGAAGTGGCGAAGCCGCGAACGAGCGCACGGCCAGCAGCGACTGGGGATTGAGATTCTACTAGAGCGCAGATACCGTGGACGCAGATGAAGAGAGGGGTGGAATAATAGTCATTTGTACTGAAACCGTGGTGGCTAGATGCATGACCTGAACGGTTTGCTGTCTACAAAGAAACCGCACTTGGGTGCGTTTGCAGCAAATAAGACGCTGGCCACACAAGGCATCGAATGAGTCCTTTGAGGGGATAAGCGGCGCAGGTGGGTGGGTGCGATGGCCTTGCAGTTGGGTAATGGTTAAAGGCACTCGAGCCTTGGAGTGAGAGGGGCAGCGCGGAGAAAGCACGGAACCAGGCCCAGAACCACCTAGAGCCACCCCAAGAGAACTCAAAGCACCTATATCGATTAGGCTAGTGAAGGCCCACAAGCAACTAGTAAACCTACTTGTAGGCATGTGCTGTGTACTACCTCCAGGTATGTGTCTAGGTGCATCAAACCCCCAGTTATCCCCTTGGAGCCTTGGAGGCCCCTAAAAATAATCCCAGTTGGTCCCAGCACCCCCTCAGCTCATGCCTCTTCCATCTCTCCAAAATCCAACCAGGCCTAACGCCTCGGTGTTCCTCCTTGCGTACTACGTGTCCCTACACTCGACATCCGACATCATACATCATGCATCATGCATCACATTGGGCCACAAGGTTAATTGTCATCGGGCCTGAATCTTTATTGCCATTAGCTGACAAGCCATGTGCTCTCTTCTGATTTTTAGCAGCTTTGCAAAGTTCCGCCAAATCAAGCTTCCTGACCCTGGACGATGACGAATCAGTTTCACAGTCTCGTGTGATTTCCGAAAGAAACAGAACAATTCCAAAATGACAACCGTATTAAATTTCTGCGTCTCGATTCTCCCCAACAATGAAAAAGGCGCCGCGTTACAAAAGGCCCCGGCTAAGTCTCAAGTTCGTGATCTGGCCGTTATCAAAAATCTATCCTGCCAGCAAAATAAAAAGGAAAAAAAAACGAGACACCCCCAGCAAGATGATCATCTACAGATGTAAAGTATACACAAGAACGCAGGTCGGATTCTCCCCCATCGAGCCATGAAACATGTTCCGATTCGTCTTTCAACGGAACTCCACCGCTGGACAGACGCCCATCCTCCAGACGCCGGGTTCTCCTTCGTGCTTCAATTCGAGTTGTTGATATCTGTTCCTGGAAGATTAGCTTTCGTGTATCTCAGCGCACAATGGGGACTGTTGAAAAACTCACTTCTCACTCTTGGAGTGGAAATAAATGCCACTCACTCTCCCCTCAATCTGATTAAAACAGATGTAGTAGAACCCTTCGAAACTGGCTCCCTGGATGGATTTCAACTTGTAGTCGGGGACCAGAAAGTGCTCCTTCCATCTCATGAAGATGTAGTCTTGTTGCCACCAGTTCTCGTGGTTCATGGGATAGACAAAGTTGATGTTGCGCTTCGCGTGCAAACTGAGTGGTCTCCATGCAGGAAACCGAGCCCAGTGCGTCAGGTCCGTCTTGTCGCTCGCGCCCCATGCGGGATCCCGGGTCCTGAAGCTATACTTCTGGTTTGGGCCGCCAATGATCTCGCCGGTGAAGAAGGTGGTCAATGTGGGATGATCTGGTGTCAGGCCGCATATCTGAAGGTATCCCGACATGCTGCATTGTTCAATGTCCACGGTCAAAATGGTCACTTCCACATTGTAAATCTGTCGGTCTGACTGTTGCGTGCCTTTGAACTTGGAATACGGTTGGAATGTGGCCGATGGATATTGCGGTCGAAGTTGCCGATGAGAAAAATCCCATTCCTTCAAATCGTTGTTCGACCAGTCTAGTTCTTGATCAATGGCTGGCCTGCCGGGGGTTTCCCCAGCTCGAGGAAAGCCTCCAGTTCGATTGTTCGCGGACGAAATCAGCGGAGGCGATGATGTGCCCAGGCCACTCTTGCCGCATACTGGTCCTGTCTCATCCTCTGTGGCTCTCATTTCAGGCACCACTTGACGGGTATTGCCTTGCGATATGATGGGTGTGCCCGATGTCGCATCAAATCCGCCTGTTTCCCGACCGCCGTCGTCCTCAATGCGCTCGCTTAGGCTCATGTCATCATCAACACCATCTATCATAGATGTCGCGCTGGTACCGTCTGCGTGGATTTTCTCATCGAAACTTGGCGGGGTGATATACAAAGTCTCTTCTTGCATCTGGGCCATACCGGCAGCGGTGTTGTCGCCGACGTGTCGCCGGTTGAAAACATGCCCGCTATTGAGTGTCTGCGGCGTGACTAGACGCCTCGAGGTCTCATTTCCGTCATTCTCTGGAGGTGGTGTCAATGGAGCAGGGCACGCGACATTGGGTTGAGTGATAGCTATTTCGGAGGTGTGAGGACCAAACGGTGTAGCAGGTGCATGGGTTGGCATTGAAAGGTGAGGAACCGCAAGGTTATCATATGGAGAGAATATGATGGAGATGTCGGGACGTAGGGAGGGAAGGGCGGATGGATGGGATTGCCAGGGAAATCGCAGGATGAGAGAATGCACAGAACCCTTCGTCAGAGCACGAGATACATGGGGAGGAGAATGATGAGAGGTACGGAGAATAGTGGACGGGTGGATGGCAGCGGGAATCTAGTCGATTGGAGAGGCGAGGGCTCAAGGTCCTTCATCAGCTAAGAAAACTCCCGCCCCGACTTTCGGAGGTTCTCGCCATTTGCGGGGTTCAAGTCGTGAAGCCGCGGGCCTGGCATCACCGATCCCATCACGGGTGCCAGGCTTGCCAGGCTATGTCATGGCTGCTCTTGTTTGCGGGCCGCCTCTGTTCTGGTTCGATGCATCTTGGCTGATCAGTGGAAATCACTGTTGGACCTCGATGTTCTATGCGCATCCAACTTTTTCCGGCGGCCGTGAAATCGAAGCCGTCTTGGACAAGCCATTCTATGAGGCCCTCTTCCAGACCAAAACTTCTTCGCCTTTGGAACCCCAAGGGATTCTGCTTCGACCGAGATTGAATGCCAAATAGCTTCGGCAGCAAGACTCAGGATTTGTTGGGTATCGACGATCGTGGGTAGCAGGCACAGTGGCTAAATGGGTTTGATCTGCGGTTGACTCCCATTAGCATAGCATTCCACGCCTGGATCGAGGAAGGCTTACCTTGAAATGTAGAGATATCAGAGAGAACACTAGAGCTTTGAGATCCTGCACCAGATAGTAGAACACACGCAGCCCTTCTGGATCGGCTGAGTCTGTCACGTCCCCGAGCGAGCCTATCTTTGCGGTCTGCCCAGCGTCAGTCGAGTGGCAATTCATGTAGAGAGCCCGACAAACCTCAAATTGGATGTGTTCATTTCCCAGTCTGATCTCAAGCTCTTGTCTTCCATCCTTGTTCTTTTGTGGCCACCGCGAGTCATCTTCCTTCATGATCTCACTGTCTTTGATGATGCGCTTGATCTCTGAAACGAGGAGGGCGCTGACACACACTGGACGAATGTCAGTCGCTCGACGACGCGACACTGAAGACCCAATACGTACTCTCTTTGCGGATGAGGGAATCATTGCGGTAATTTGAATTGTTTGCATATCTCGCCGTTGCGCTTCGACCATCCCCGATCACTCTGAAGTCAAATTCTGTCCAGCAGTCAGTGATATTCGAGTGTGGGATACTTGAGGCCTTTGTACCTAGAAATTCATGGCCAAATCGACCGGAGTGGCCAGAGCTGCGCACGATCAGTATCACTCAGGAAAATGCAAGCAATGGCAGAAATCCGTACTAATACCGCACATAGAATGGCTCGTTCAGGTCTTTCAAATTCGCCATTCCGGAAACAATACTGTGCTGCTAACGCGGAGCTTTGAGGGGGCGACAACAGGAGTGACTTGGGAACATTGACCTTTGTGTCAAAGATTGCCCACCCCTCAAGTCGAGGCTGCGCATTGCCAAAACTGGCGCCAAGCTCCTCGCACCTGAACCTGGATTGGGACAAGGCTGGTGTTGCCCTGTGCTCCCACGTGATATGCCGCGGACTACTTTCTGTTCCCAAAGAGGCAATCCGAACAGGGCGAATGATCAAAAATCCAAATGCTAGAGGGAGTAAATCACTGGGATTTCAGGGATCATCTATTCATACATCATTCCAATATGGCTCAGAGAAGTCGTCTCAGTGTGCTCTGAATGCATTTTCGAGATCTTGGTCATACTTCTTCTTGGCCTCAACCCTTTCATCGATAAACTCTCCAACCTTTTGCGACCAATACAAGTGCGTGATGAGATAAAAGTGGCCATCTTTCAAATGACTTCCTGAATACATTGGCTGGATCCTCTTGTAGAAGAGCGAATTGAGACCGGTTATATTTTCCATGGCAAGGGTATACCAAAAGGTCCCGTTGTGCCAGCCACGATTCATGACAGTCGAGTAGGGCGGGCTCCTAGCCGGATACAACTTGGCCTCCTCGTCTTCAAATATCTTCATAAATTCCACGCGGCGGACATTGTAAGCCTCGGTATCAATCACGTCGACTGCTTGCCTCGTCAGCCAGGGCGGAGTTCGCAGAAACTCAAGGGGAAGCGAGGATGCCCATTCTAGGTCAATGAGACAGCGAATATTCCAGGAGTTGTCCACTATAATATTGCTTGCATGTAGATCAGTCAGGCAAAATACGAATGGGCCAGTATTGAGGTTGTGATCGAAGAACTGAGGAGCTAAGGACCGCATAATAACTAGAGCCGACATTTGACTTAAACAATCGTACTTGTCGTTCACTGCATTTGGTTGGTAGCGGAGGTTGATGTCGTGATTCGAAAGGAGACCGTTCACGTACGAGTCGACCGAAGAGTATGTATGATGTCTTACAGTATTCACAGGGATACACTCGTTCTCAAGTTCATGCACTTGCATTGTCAGAGGTCGATTTGTAAGTTGTAAAAAGCCACGGTCATCCACGGTAAACGATCCGATCTTGGGTAAGGGAATGCGAGAGAGCGTGAGTATAACCCGCGAGAGGCCGCGGAAAAGATTGGTCCGTAGCTTTTCATCGTTATACCGGTCATTTAAAGTGTTCGAGAGCATTTCCCCCTCTTCAATGTATTCCAGAAGTAGGTACGGCCCAAGCTCATTCGAGAGCCGACACTGATGAGGAGTGAGGGGAGAGGGGAGAGGATAGCGTAGAATCGAAAGAAGCAGACGGCGAAAGCGCTCAAATATGCGGCGGATAGGATTGAGACATTCTACGGTCGTAAACTATCAACCTTAGTAATGAAAAACCATATAGAACAGCGCAGGCCACATACACATTGACCAGAGGACAGAGAGAAGCCATAGAGACGTGGAATTGGTATGGTAGGACATTCCTGTTGTAGCCAGGCATATGCTCCAGCTTCACAACGGACCTTCTCGTCACCGTTGCCTGGCCGAAACTCTTCCCCCACTCGATAAGGCAGTGGAAACCGCATCAACACGCGCGAAGAGCCATCGACAAGAACTGGGATGCAAACATTGAAGCTGCCATTGAGCCACAGCGTCGGTTCGGCGACATGACAAAGAGTAGCTGTTCTCAACCCCAGGTGATGCGCAACGCGCTCCTCTATGAGGCGGCGGCGTTTGTACAGACGGTTATAAAATCTGAGTTGCTTCGAGAGATAACTCAACTTGTGCAGAATGTTGGTTTCCTTGTTTTTGGCTCCTCGTAAGTGATCTCTTCGCGGCCAATGCGTCGAGTTGAAAGCATACTAGGTACTTTCAGTGGAAGTTGAGAAGTCTTGGAAGACGTAGGGCTGTTTGTTCGAAGTGCTCAGGAGAGTAAAGTACAAGTAAACAGTAGACTGGCGCTTACTCGTTTGGAATGTCATTAGCGCTGCCCTAGAGGGACTAGGTTTTAGAGCCTTGGCACTTACAAGGGTGCTGTCCAGTCGCCTCTCAAAAGCAGCGCTCCCACAATGCCCTTTAAGGACAGCGTCTCTTCTCCTCTCTCATCCTATCTTACACAAATACCCGTTCAACGATACTAGAAACAAGATGGCTATACGAGAAAGACAATGACAAGTTACGGGAGCACGAAAACGATGAAGGCAATACAAGGGACGAGGTCCTGAGGTGCAGCATCGTGAAGCTCAATATGTGCCGGAATTACTTACCGGGCGGGGAGTTACCACAGTCAATGTAACTCCATCTCCCAGAGGCCAGACGCGTGGACGCAGTTCTAGAAAGGGACGGTTCATGAGTATATGTTCCATACTCATATGCCTGTCCTATCGAACCCTGACCGCAAATTATTGTTTGGATCGACCTCCCCATCGTGTCGCATATACCTACCTTACCACATTAGACGTTGTGCAAGTCTTACACAAGGCATCCTGCTCTTCTCGCCATGCCTCCTGTACGGTGCAACTTTGCCTCGGCACTCTATGACCGTATGGTGCCTCTTGCGGTCGGTGAGGTGCAACCAGCAGGTCTGTCGGTGAACTTCATTGACGTCCATCACCCCCGGGACATTTTCGACCGGATGATAGCAAACCAGGAATTCGATGCTTCGGAATTGTCGAGTTCAGAATATATTACCCGTCATGTGGCAGGAGATAGCACCTTCATTGCACTACCAGTCTTTCCCTCTCGGGTCTTCCGGCACAGTTTCATCGTCGTGAACAAAGACAGAATCAAAGAGCCAAAGGACCTGAACGGTAAGAGGATCGGGGTACAATTGTACACCATGACCGCTGCCGTCTTCATCCGAGGCCTGCTTCAGCATGAATACGGTGTCGACATATCGTCCATTGAGTGGGTGGAAGGTAAAATGGAGGGACCAGGCTCTCACGGGAAGCCGTCCGCCTTGAAACCACTGAAGCCGATCAAAATCACGCAGAACACCAATCCCACAAAGTCTCTGTCCGACCTCCTTGAGAGTGGCGAGATTGACGCGACAATTGGCGCGGATATTCCAGCGTGCCTGGGCAAAGCACCGCACATCGACCGGCTCTTCCCCGACTTCAAGAAAGTGGAAATGGACTATTACAAACGCACAGGCATATTCCCGATCATGCATCTGGTTGCCATGCGCCGAGACTACTACGAGCAAAACAAGTTCGCGGCGTCGGCCTTGTACAACGCTCTGAATGAAAGCAAGGAGTTGGCCCGGAAGCGGATGGAGAGCACGGGTGCCCTCAGATACATGCTTCCGTGGCTACCTCAGGAGCTTGATGAGATTCATGACGTGTTTGGAGAGGACTGTTGGCCATACGGAATCGAAGAGAACCGGAAGACTCTGGAGGCGCTGGTGCAGTGCCTTTATGATCAGTCGATGATTGAGAAGAAGGTGCCTATCGAGGAACTATTTGCGCCAGTGAGGAAGATCAATTTCAGGATAGGCTGAAAGACAGAAGCATCTTCAAGGACTTTATTCGTTGTACTCGTACGGTCTAAGTACGACTAGCCAAGGAGTCTTTGGTCCGGGGAGACTTTGATATAAGATTCCCTTCCATCGTCCTTTTTCCCCGCAATTGTTTTGCTCCCCGTGACCGACCGGGGAAGTATATCCCCACTCGAGAGAAAAATATCATCCCCGGCCTTCCTCCTGTTCCCCAGACGTTAGTTCCTCTTGTTAGTGCAGTATGTTGATTATCCCGGCCTCGCTCACACCTCTCCCATTCCTGGGAGCTCAGACCCCCTTCGATCCGGGTTGTTGGCGTTAGGGTCGTTAGAGTCATGGCGTCGCGAGGCGGAAAAGAATGGTAAATAAGATAAAGGACTTCTTTTGTCCAGCTGGCTATATGAATCTTTCTCGCTCTTTCTATCTTAATCCCTCTCCCCCGCCAAAGGCCTTGGTTGACCTGCTACACCCTACGGTGCCCTCTACCCTCACTACCCTTGACTGCCTTCTCTTTGGGAATCCTTGGTTGACATCTTGTCCTCTACGGTGCAAACCATGGCTGCCAAAACTCTGGGTCAGGAGAAAAGCCTACGTGTCCTGGCACATGTGGAAGATAACGACGGCATGGAGATTGAGATAGAGAAGCATGGCCAAAGACCTGAGTTGAAGCTTGATGAGCATGGCCTCCCTCTTGTGCCCCAGCCTACCGATCACAAGGCTGATCCACTTGTACGTCTTGCCGTGGACTCGTTGTCACTAGGGTAGTATGCCCACCAAAGGATATAGGCTGACATTGGAAACAGAATTGGCCCAAGTGGTACAAATACTATGTGCTGTTCTTGCTATGTCTCCTTGCTTTCTGCGTTCAATGTGAGCATGATTGGGAGTTCTCAAAGTGATAGAGAGTGGTACTGACCCTGCCACAGTCGGAGCTGGCATGGTACCGGCAGCTTTTGGAGTGATTGCAAAAGACTTTGGAGTTACCCACCAGCAGGCCAGCTACCTGACGACGTCGTATACGCTCTTTGGTGGTATCACTCCTCTGCTCTTGACTCCGTACGTCAATATGTATGGTCGGAGACCTGCTTATCTGGTAAGTCACTCTCCCATCTTACTCCAAGGGAACGGTCTCTCTGACTCTCGACAGATCTTTACTTTGATCGCCATCGGTGCAAATGTTGGGTCGGGATATGCTTCGACCTATGCTCGCGAGATCGTCAGCCGCTGCTTTGTCGGAATTGGCGCCAGTGTTGCTTTGGCCATCGGCGGTGCTACTGTAAGCGAAAACGATCTTGAAGCTCTTCTCTGATCACTGGTCTAACATGCCCCCAGATTTGTGATATGTTCTTTCAAGGCGAACGTGGAAAGTATATGGGATTTTACGCTCTGGCTGTCACCAACGGAGTGAGTGGAAACAAGGAATCTGAAAGCAGACGAACCCACTGACAGACATACAGCCCCATTTTGGTCCCATTGCTGGTGGCTATATCGCGCTGAACCTGGGGTGGCGATGGATCTTCTTCGTATGTGCTACGACTACCTGCCATCGACGATTTCTCACATGTAAATACCTTTTTAAACTGACTATCGCGATAGATCAATGCCATCATCTTCGGCGTCGTCCTGGCCATCTTCTTGGTCTCCTTTCCCGAGACGCTCTTCTCGCGCACGGACTTCAGCAAGCTTGAGAACCAAAGTTACTGGCATAAGATGGCGTTCCGCGGCAAAGTTCTGGATCGCAAGTTGAGCCTGTCGGACTTCTCGGCCAATTTCAAGATGCTCCAATACGTGGCGATCACAATCCCTTGTATCTACTACATGACAACCAATACCTATGGCTCGATTGTCTTCGTTCTCACGGCGTCGTCTATCACTGAGAGGCTCTACGACTTCAACACGGCGCAAAACGGTCTCCTACTGGGCATTCCGCTCACGCTCGGCTGTCTGATCGGAGAGTCATGCACAGGTTGGATCTCTGACCAATTGATCAATCGCTACGCACGCCGCCACGACGGATACAGGAAGCCTGAGGCTCGTCTTTACCTCTGCTTTCTGGGCCTCTTCTTGCCTGCAGGACTGATCATCCATGGCCTCTGCGTCAACAACGAGACCCCGTGGATCGGTCTCGCCGTCGGCATGACGGTCGCCAGTATTGGTGTCCAGGCGGGCACGACGTTGACCTACGCCTACTGCACGGATTGCTACAAGCCCCAAGCCGCCGAAGTGTCGACCATCATCAATCTGTTCCGTCAGATCTTTGCGTTCACTATCGGTTTCTACGCACTGCCTTTTGGCGAGGGTGTCAGCTTTGGCGCCGCCTGGGGAACCTTTGCGTCCATCAACTTCGTCACATGGTTGGGTCTGCTGGTTCTGATCTGGAAAGGCGAAAAGATCAGGAAGGCACAAGGCGAGCCCAATCTGCACAAGGATTTGTGATTGGTCTTCGGATTACGAGCTTGGTTGTGGTTGAACAGTTGCCACAAGGAAGTCCAGCGCAGGGGACTTGGGCAATATGTTCGAAATCTTCTTTGGATATATATAGTCCCGTCTTTCTGAACAATACAGTGAGCCCCCAGGGACAAGCATTTAGTCAATTTCATCGTCTGGCCCATCACAACTGCACTTGGTTTGCTATGTGCCCGTTTCGATTAACACTGGACTGTCTCTTTTGTGATCTACGCAGTCTGGACAGCAACTGCCACTACCGGCATGATGAATGGGCAGCCCGGCGTCTCTCCGCGGGCAGACAATGGCCTAGGGCGTAAGCGAGCTCCAGGTCACAGGTCATGCCGCCGCAAGGATGCCGACACCCGGGTCAAGGAGTACCAGGGAGGAACGGGGCTCTTCATCCGGCTTTCGGGTAGAGATTCTCACAGAGACACGGGGAGTGACAGGAAATGGGAAGTAAGAATTTATCACATGGACCTCCGGTACTCGTATCCGTATGGATTGACTGGCTACTGTATCTCCCCGGCCCACCATCACCCTAGCGAATATCTCGTTCTCCCCGGCCGGAAGCCGTCTCCGGATCTTCAAACTTTCACTCCTCCCATTAGGCGTACCTCTCTTGCACTGTAGACTCAACAGTAATCACCCAGTGTGATATCCCGGGGAGAGCCTCAAGTCGCTCTAGGCCTCTGTGGGTGTCCTCCGGCCATCCCAGCACCACCCGGGGATGCCCTCCGAGGAGGAGAAGAGACATGGAGACCTTCATGAAACCCCCGTGGGTCATGGTTCTCAACCCAACAGACACGCCCCGGCCCATCGAGTCTGTTGCACGGTTCGTGTTGACTCGCTTCCCAGACCTGTTGTCTTTCGGTTTGTCCTTGAACAGATTCGCGTTCCACACCCCCCTTGTTCAAGATCTGCCAAGCAGGTGTATATTGACGGAGAGCTTGAAATACTTTGCCATTCCCAAAGGCCTGCAGTCATATCACGGTCCTAGTCACTGGTATCCAGCCATTATCAGCTTCAGCCGCTGTAAAGATGCCGTCAGCAACGCTTAGCAACGGTTCACTCACTGACCCGACAGCATTCAAAGTCGCTGTTATCGGCGGTGGCATTGGAGGTCTGACAACAGCCCTGAGTATCGCGTATCAAAACCCAGCTCTGCAAAACATCACTGTCTACGAGCAGGCTCCAGCGTACAAGGAGATCGGCGCGGGCATCGGTATCGGCGTCAACGCCGCCCGGATCCTGAAGAAACTGGGTGTTTGGCAAGCAGCAAATGCCATCTCCGGCGAGCGCAATGGGGTGCACCGAAGCTGTCGACGGTACGACACCGGGGAGGAAATCGTCGCGGTTGGTGCCATGGATGAGGATGTCGACGGCGGCGTCAGACAATTGAGTGTGCATCGTGCAGAGATTCTCGATGTCTTGTATCAGGAATTGAGGCGCAATTACCACGGTCGCGTCACGCTGAAGACGGACATGAAGGCAACTAAAGTCGAGGTAAGCCAACCATGGCCCCTTATCTCCCTTGTGAGATACTATGCCACCCAACACCCACTGGCCCCAGTGTTGCTGACACTTGATCGTTGGTGCAGGAGAATGGCGACCAAGTGACAATTCACTTTGCGAATGAGACAAATCCGACCGAAACGGCGAACCTGGTGATCGCCTGTGACGGCATTCACAGCACGATTCGATCTCAGTTCGCTCTCGACAAACCGCGATACAGCGGCCGCATCGCCTACCGAGGCCTGCTCCCGCTCAGCGCCATCAGCGACAAGTGGCCTTACCCCAGCTACGCGGTGAGTTGGTTGGCGCCGGACAAGCACTTCCTGGTCTTCCCGATCTCGCAAAACAAGACGCTCAATGTCGTGGGCTTTGTGACCAAGCCGGAGAGCGAGCTGGGCGACTTGAAGGAGAGCTGGACCAGCAGTGCGCCCCGCGAGGAGCTCGAGCGCGAGTATGCAGGCTGGGAACCAACGGTCGGGGCGGTGATTCGCGAGATGGAGGCCCGCCCTGGAAAGTGGCGGCTCAATGACCGCGAGCTGCTCGAGCAGTGGACATATCTCAACGGCAAGGTCGTGCTGGCAGGGGACGCGGCCCACGCCATGTTGCCACATCAAGGTGAGTGCTTCTCCTTCGAACTGTGTTGCCAACTGCCATCTTTTCAAGCTTCATCTCGCTAACTCGTGGCAAACACACAGGCTCTGGCGCCGGTCACGCCATCGAAGACGCCTACATTCTAGGCCTCGTTGTCAGGGACTACTTTGCCAACCCCGTGCCAGGCGTAGCCGCATACACCGCCCTGTATCAAGCCGTCCGCCGGCCCCGCGCTCAGAAGGCCCAGATCACCAGCCGCCAAGCGGGTGACGTGTACGAGATGCAAGGCAAGGAATTTGAAGGTATCTCGTCATACGAAGATTGTCTGCCAATCGTGCGCGAGAAGCTCTCTGGTCGCATGAAGTGGGTTTGGAGCCACGATCTCGAGGCCGACTATCAGAAGGCCCGTGAAGAGGCTGTTTTGGCCGACCAGACTCAGTCGAAAGCGCCGCCCAAGACGAATGAAACTGTCAACGGATTCGTCAATGGGACACCGAGCGGCAAGGTTGGCGCGACTCAACCTGGAATCAATGTCCAGGAAGTCGAGGCGTGAATCAGTCCGAGAAGGCAGGTTGCACCTCTCGGGGGACAGCATTCTGATCAACCGCATCCCATCGCTCGGCGCGTCAGAGGTTCGTTTTGTTGGGTATCAAGACATGGGTACCATTTGGGAGTTTTCGGGTTCGGCCATTACATTTCCCTCGATTGTCTGAACAGGATGTCCTCTTGCTTTGTGGAAACAGCAAGACTTGAAAGATAAATAGGAAACACTCGGCTCGTCGTGCTCAAGGCCCAACGAGATTCCGGCTATGCCCAGGCCATGCATAGCAATAGACAATGTGGTGCCACACAGCCACCATCAGTGCCTCTATTCTTCCTTACTAATATCTGCTTAGAAGTGTGGAATAGAGGATTGATTTATTCTATTTATTGGAGTAAACCACACTGCAAGTTTGAAGTTTGTACCACCCACATCTATTTGAGACACCACAATACTGCGCATCAAAGACAGTGCTCAGTGAGGCCCAAGATTGCGGCACGATACCGCTGTAGACACACCACAGAAGACTTTTTGTTGATGCTTGCCTCGTCTTCCCATATCGATGTGACAAAGCGAGCCGGCAACGACTGCCTTGAAGAGTCATTATCTCGGGCTGCCCGCTCACCGAGATCCACTGGCTCCACATGAGCGAGGGACGATGTACTTGGTTCTCGCAGGTTAGATGGAATCCCGAGCAAACCTTCCATCTTATTAAGACGGCTGCAACCAACGCGGAGGAGGTCGACGCTGGAATTCAAGGCGTGGCCGAATGGGTCTGGAGCAACGAATAGATCTCCGAGCCGCAGACTGCGCGGGATACTGCTGGCATCGGAATAGAGACTCGCTGATACACCCGGACCTGTTCTCAGACTTCCTGCATGTTGAGTCTCGCTTGGACCGGCAGAGGTGCCAGATGCAGTCAGTATTGGCGCCGGCGATGGAGATGCCATGAGGCTTTGAAGCATCTGCTCCAAGGAGGAGGCCAAAAGTCTAACACAAAGCACGTAGCCTTGAGCTGCGATGGACGCTTGTTTACTTCTTAAGTGTGCGCCATGTGGACTTTGAGGTGTACTAGTGTGGCTCGCTACTGCCACGTTGCTGAGCCTTAGAGCTCCCAAGAAATCGTCAAGAGCGTTCAAGACTTCACCTATCGCATCTGCAAACCGGAGTCAGCTGCAGTCACTTCAGGAATTGGGGATTGACTCTACAATCTTGGGTTCCGTTGCCGGTCTGATTTCGCATTGTCCTGAGGAATGTCGCTTCCAAGTCCTGGAAAGCTTTGGCAAGGTCCGTTACTGTTCCTGGATCTTCAGCTATGCGTCTCTCTTCTGCTTTTGGCGAGCTGCCCGACGGCACCAGATGCGTGCCAGGCGCCACATTGGCGGCATCCTCCGAGGTTTGCTCAGAAGCAGGCGGGACGAATGAAGTACTTCCTTCGCCGCTACCAGGCTGAGACGTGGGAGAAACAGGAAAGACAGCATCGAAATGTGCCAACTCGAGATCGAACATTGTGTCCAGCTCGCCCACCGAATCATTCAATAGCGGAGTTGTGGAATTTCCTGGCCAATTGTCCCACGAGGCAAAGTCGTCGAGACTACATTGGCTCGCCTTTTTGCTGGATCGAGCCCCATACACGCACTCGAGTCCAGCCCTTTGACATCGCTTGCACCGAGTCAATGAAGCTTTGTCTCCGACACATCGCAGCTTCTGCTGATGGCATCTGTCGCACGACTTCCGCAGTGTTCGGCCCTCAGCGCGTCGAACAACGGCAATTTCTGCCGTGCTCGGATCGACCGCTTTTGCCGACACATAGTTTGAGTAACGATGCAATGACATTCGGTGCTCGGCAAAAGCGAAGGGGTAGGACAGGAGAAAGAAAACGCCGGAAAGGTCATTGAAGTGAAAATGCCGATACCCATGATACACTTATACCTGCCCGCAAACTGATCGACGGCATCGGTAGCCAAAAGTACATCTAAAAGTACACGTAGCTTCCTGATGTACAAGCATTCAAGTGGGCTCGACAAGTCTCATGCAATGCACACTTTGATGAAGCAAGTGCATCTGGTTGGCTACTATCACAAGCTGCTGCTTTGCGACGTTACTGATAAGCATATGCGGTCTCTATAGTCGTCTGCAAAAGCGGCTTGACCCTGGTGCGTGCCTTTGAAATTCCCCGCTCCACTGTTGCAAATGCCAGTTGTCCACCAGACAATTGATATCCAGTTTGTAGTCTTGCTGTCGTTACATGTAGGGTAACTTCATCTTGTGCACTACTCAAGGATACCCTGTTCGATTCTTACCCACTATAGGTGCCCAACGGACAACCCCCATTCTAAATCCCCGACGTCCGATAGACAACACTCTTTGTTGGGGGAGATTCACCCTACTACCTGTATGACCATTTGATAGACGACCCGACCCACAATTGTGTGCCACATGGATATATATTGCGAATATTTACTTTGGTTCCCGTGCGATGTGGGCCACAGACTTTATCAACTAACTGCCGAACTGTCGAGATACTGCCCAGAGTCGGTCGGGGTACATCCGGTACATAATACTGGCGTGATATGAGGACACCAACGACAATACAAACCATCCAGGGTCTACGGGGAAGGGGTATCTTATGGTTAGTCCATGAACAGCGCAACTGCCCCCCATAAAAGCGGTACGAGAGTGGAGAGATACATTTCAGGTGAGGTTGACAGATCAATTGCGTTATCAAATATCCGAATCCTCCCGGCTGGGGAAACTGGAATTTGCGATGATCTACATGCCACATGCATCGACTACTGGTTTTCTTCTGATACGAGATCCATGTTCAAGCATTTAGCCTGGATCTTCTGGGGTTTCCTGAGAGGCGTAAAGGCACAGGCGAGGGTGCAACCGAGGACCCTAAGGTGGACTCTCTGAAGCCCAAGGATGTAGTTGTGCAGTAGCAAGTTGTCGCATTTGTGGCGTTAGTGTTCTTTAGGCATTAGTAAGGTTTGTACCAGGCACGGTCCGCTCAATCCCGTCCCGTTCCTGCTCGCTCTAGTGCAAAAGCCAAGGCACTAACCGACCTGGTAAAATCCTCCAGTCACTACCGAAGACACTTTACTTCATTGCTTAATCCTAGATCCTCGTACATGCTCGTGTTCTGATAGACATGCAACTCTCTCTGGCGATCGGCATGCGAGTTTAGGTCCAGACAACTCTGCCATGCAACATAACTTCGGACGGTATAAACACTAGCGAAGCCGAAATGTCGGCGTTAGAGGTGCTGGGCGTAGAGGCCACATTCTCTCTTAATGACGGAGCGTCGACCAACTGCAGGGAGCTCAGGGAAATGAAGAAACTGGAATCCTGTGTCACAATACCTTTTGCTTGGCCACCATGGCTCCCTTCGAAGCTCGGCCCAAAGAGCCCATCGCATTGATTGGCAGCGGCTGTCGCTTTCCTGGTGGTGCAAGCAACCCTTCTCGACTCTGGGACCTTCTGAAATCTCCCAGAGACTTGGTCAAGAAGGTTCCCAAGGAGAGGTTCAACATAGACGGCTACTACCACCCGGACGGAGCTCACCATGGCCGAACCAATGCGCAATACGCATACTTTCTCGAAGAAGACCCGTACGCGTTCGACCCCGGGTTCTTCAACATCTCCCCCAACGAAGTAGACACAATTGATCCCCAGCAGCGTCTACTTCTCGAGACTGTCTATGACAGCCTCACTTCGGCGGGGCTCAGGATGGAGGAGCTTCGAGGCTCTCCGACCGCCGTCTACGTTGGGTTGATGCAGCGAGATTTTCTCGACAACTCGAACTATGACCTAGATTCATTGAGCACCTATGCCGCCACTGGCGCCGCGGCATCAATCCTTTCAAATAGGGTTTCATACGCGTTTGGCTGGCACGGCCCCAGTATGACTATCGACACTGCTTGCAGCTCGTCCCTGGTTGCGGTGCACCTTGCGATCCAGCAGCTTCGAACAGGAGCCAGCCAGGTGGCTGTCGCCGCCGGCTCCAATCTAATACTCGGCCCGACCCCTTTTGTCACCGCCAGCAAGCTCAACATGTTCTCCCCAACGGGCCGTTCTCGGATGTGGGATGCTGCTGCCGACGGCTACGCTCGAGGTGAAGGCATCGCTGCTGTCGTGCTCAAAACCCTATCTCAGGCAGTCGCAGATGGTGACACCATCGAATGTATAATCCGCGAAAGTGGAATCAATCAAGACGGAAAGACCCCTGGCATAACCATGCCCAGCCCTGCAGCACAAGAGGCGCTCATTCGACAGGTTTACAAAGAGGCAGGTCTTGATATAACGAAACCTGAGGACCGCTGTCAATACTTTGAAGCCCACGGGACGGGGACCCAAGCAGGAGACCCACAAGAGGCCTGTGCCATCTCATCGGCTTTCTTTGGCGACAGAAAACGTGCCGTGGACGAAGATCCCCTGTACGTGGGGAGTATAAAGACCATCATCGGCCACACAGAAGGGACTGCAGGCGTCGCCGGGCTAATCAAGGCATCGCAGATCATTCAGCATGGACTCCTTCCCCCGAACATACTTTTCAACGAACTGAATCCTAGAGTGGCTCCATTCTATTCAGATCTCAGGATTGTGACAGAACGACAAACCTGGCCAGCGCTCAAATTCAATCAACCCCGACGTGTAAGCGTCAACTCCTTTGGGTTTGGTGGAACCAACGCTCATGTAATTGTGGAATCATATGTCCCCGTCTCAAAGGAAGCGCTGGAGCAATTGCCGACGCCATGCCTGGCGCCGATTGTTCTGTCCGCAAACTCTATTGCCTCGCTCAGAGCTACCATGGACGACTTGAAACAATGTCTAGACAGCCACCCAGAACTTCAGCTGCGAGATCTCGGCTGGACACTTCTGAAAAAGAGGTCGACCCTTCAAATTTGCCATACCATCCAAGCCAAAACCGTGCCGGCACTATGTGATGCTCTCGATCGCGAAGCAGCTCTGCTCTCGGCGAAGCAGACAAGCCCAGTGGTATTGGACACCAAGAGAAAGCCTCATGTCTTGGGTATTTTTACTGGACAGGGTGCTCAATGGCCAGCTATGGGGAGAATTCTGATTACTGAAGTTGGGTATGCACGGAGTATCATTTCAGAACTTGATTACAGCCTTCAGAGCTTGCCGGATAAATATCGACCTCGCTGGAGCCTTGTGGACCAGCTTCTCCGGGTGGGCGAAGCCTCCAACGTGCACGATGCAGCTTTCTCACAACCACTCTGTTGTGCGGTCCAGATCATGCTTGTCAAGCTTCTCGAGGCGGCAGGAGTAACATTCAAAGTTGTCATCGGCCACAGCTCCGGAGAGATAGCTTGTGCATTTGCTGCCGGCTTCATATCGGCGTCCCAAGCCATCCGCATTGCACACCTTCGCGGCCTCACAGCAGAATACGCATGTGGCCCAGATGGCGTAGAAGGCTCCATGATGGCGGCTGGCACCTCTTTTGACGACGCCATCGACTTGTGCGCTCTTGAGGCCTTCGAAGGAAGAATAACAGTCGCAGCGAGTAATGCTCCAGAAAGTGTCACGCTGTCTGGAGATAAGGATGCCATTCTTGAGGCATATGATGTTTTGATTGACGAATCACGCTTTGCTCGAGTTCTCAAAGTTGACAAGGCTTACCACTCGCACCATATGCGTCCTTGTGCAGAGCCGTACGTTGCTGCTCTGAAAGCTTGCGGATGTGATACTCCCTCCCCGCTCGCGGCCGCCAAGTGCACCTGGCTCTCATCCGTCTACGAAGGAAAAATCATGCGGCTCGCGGATCTGAGCGCCGATTACTGGAAAGAGAACTTGCTCTCTCCGGTCCTCTTCTCGTCAGCTGTTGAGCTGGCCGTTTTGAAGCACACGCCCCTCGACATCTGCATTGAGGTCGGTGCCCACCCTGCGTTGAAGAATCCAACCTTGCAGACCATCCAGAACTGTACCGGTTCCGACCTCCCGTATGTTGGCTGCATGGAGCGGAAGAAGGACGACGTCGAAGCCTTCTCTTCATGTCTGGGATACCTATGGTCTCACTTCGGCTCAGCGGCTATCGATATTGATCACTTGTACAGGTGCTTGTCAATTGATCTCCACGGCGTCTGTGATGTGTCCAAGCAGCTTCCGAGCTATTCCTGGGACCACTCGCGCTCGTACAGGAAGGAGTCTCGCGCCCTTCGTGCATTACTTGAGGCAGAAAAACCACATCTCCTTCTCGGCAGGCGATCTTTGCACAGCACCCCTTCGTCAATACACTGGCAGAACTTCATACGCCCACGTGATATAGAATGGCTCGACGGTCACTCGCTTCAGGGTCAGACTGTGTTCCCCGGAGCAGGCTACGTCGTCATGGCCATGGAAGCCGGCGTCAAGCTTAGCGGCGATCGGAGCATTCAACTTCTAGAAGTTCTGGACCTCAAAATCGACAAGGCGGTCACCTTCGAGGATGAGAACAGCATGGTCGAACTCAACCTCAGTCTTGACGTTGACGCGTCGCAGAGTACGGATGCCTATGCGGTCTATTCCTTCACCGTCGACTCGTGCCTCGCCAAAGAAGCGGGCCCTACTCGTTCAGTCACTGGCACACTGACCATCACCTACGGCCCAGCAACGTCCGATGCTCTGCCAACTGCCTCAGACGAGCCGGCTCATCTCAACGACGTTAGAATCGACAGGTTCTACAACATGCTCGACCAGGCTGGATACAACTATACCAAGCAATTCCGCGGAATCACCAACCTGAAACGGGGTGACAGCAAGGCGTACGGTGCCATCCAGTTCCACCGCTTGAAAGACGGCCACCGAAACATGGTAATTCATCCCAGCACACTCGATGTCGCCTTCCAGAGCATGATTGGGGCTTATGCCGCTCCAGGTGATGGGCGTCTGAGATCCCTCCTGGTTCCTACAGGTATCGGTCGCATCGCTCTGAGCCCGGGGGTCGCTGATCACATCAACGCGTCGTCCAGTCAGGTAGACTTTATTTCCACCACTGTATCAAGCACTGGCACAAATCTTCAAGGCGATATTGAGGTCTTTGACCCCGAGACCAAGGCAACGATGCTTCACATTGAGGGTATTGGCTTCAAGCCCACTATCCCTCCGTCGGCCGAAGACGATCATCATATGTACACCCAGTGGAGCTTTGGCCCATTGAATCCCGATGCCTTGCTAGACGAGGTCGAAAGACATGCCACAGAGCAGGACAAGAAGGACGTTGCAGTTATCGAGAGAATCACTTATTGGTATATCCGATTTGTTTTGGACAATGTGACCGCCGAGGATCGTGAAAACGCATCCTTCCATTTCGCAAAGTATATCCAGTGGTGCGAACATGTCCTTAGTGAGACCCAAGCTGGACGCAATGTGTGGTATAAACCAGAATGGGATCAGGATACTCGCGCCGACCTTGAAGTAATGATCCGAGAGTAAGGGACCTTCTTATCGACACAGTTTACCATTTCGTCTGACCAATGTTCTAGAAATATATCCCAACCATTCGTGCGCCTCATTCAAAGAGTCGGCGAAGCTGCTCTGGACACATTCCGCAACGATGAGAATGCCTTCGACCTTCTCGACCACGACGGCCTGCTCACCGAGTTCTACAGCGGAGAAGTGAGTTATGGTCAATCTTATTACTATTATCAACGAATTCTGGAGCAACTCAATCATCGGTATCCAAACTTGGACGTTCTTGAGATTGGTACGTACAGCCATAGTAACTCCAGGTGCAACAATGACTGACAACGGCAACAGGAGCCGGCACAGGAGGAGCGACACGACTGTTCTTGAACCATGAGCAGCTCTCTTTCAACAGCTACACCTTTACCGATATTTCACGCACCTTCTTCGAGCCGGCCGCCAACGAGTTTGAGCGGCATGCCGAAAAGATGGAGTTTCAACCGCTCGACATCCGCCGGCCTCCTGCTGAACAGGGATTCAAGCCCAACTCATACGACTTGGTAGCAGCATCCAACGTGCTCCATGCCACTCCGAACCTCCAGGAAACCCTAACAAACGTTCGGTCTCTTCTAAAACCTGGTGGTCGGCTCATTGTGATCGAAATTGCACACCGCGAGCACACTCGTGTTGGATTCATTTTTGGATTGTTCCCCGATTGGTGGTCCGGCCATGACGAGGGCCGCGTACTGGCGCCCAATGTTTCTTATGCTGAGTGGGACAAACTATTGAAGAAAACTGGCTTCTCCGGCATTGACACGCGCTCTCTCGACCCAGACAGCACAACCTTCCCGAGCGGCGTCTTCCTTAGCCATGCAGTAGACGACTTTATAGGGAGACTGGATTCACCACTGACTGCCACGGTTGAAGAAGATTTCTATGGCCCATTGGTTGTCGTTGGAGGCTCATCGCCGAAGACGGCCGAACTCGTCTCACAACTCGCCAGCATTCTGCCGCAACGTCAGCTGGACACTGTTCCGAACCTTCGAGAGATCATCAACTCCGACCTACAACCCGGATCAACCTTCATTGTGTTGTCAGAGCTTGATGAACACACGTTTGAGGGATTGGACGAGGAAAAGTTTGATGCTCTGCAAACCATTTTCAATGCAGCCCAACATGTCTTGTGGGTGACTGAAGACGCTTGGACCACACACGCACAGCAAGCCATGACAGTCGGCCTCCTCCGGACATTGCGTCATGAATACCCTGACATCCAGATCCAATTGCTAGATGTTGACAATGTTCAAGATCTGGAGCCTCGCTTCCTAGTCGAGACTGTGCTGCGTCTGGAGTACAGCGCGAAATGGGAGGACAGCGGCTCTCTATGGACGCAGGAGCCGGAGCTCTACCTCCGTGGCGGCAAAGTCCTAATACCACGTCTCAAACGCGATGTGGACAGGAACAACCGACTCAACTCGGGTCGGCGCCTGATCCTTGCGGATCTAGACCCCCGAAGGGAGATCCTGAGCCTGGAGTACGACCAAGGGAAGCCGTTCTTTGGAGCCAACGTGGAGCGAATTAGTCCTCTTGTTGACAACGAGACTTTGATCGAGGTCCAGGTACAGTATTCGCTTGCCAAGGCACTCCGGATCGGCCAATTCGGCTTTTATCATCTGATTCAGGGTTTCGTCGTCGGCTCTGATGGTAAGATGGTGGTGGCCCTTTCGAGCAGCAATGCTTCCTCTATCCAAGTGCCGTCTAGCCATGTTGTCTATGCCGGAAACCGAGAAGAGTGCGACAATCCGCCGCTCGTTAGCATCACAGCAGATATTGTTGCCAGAACTTTGATGTCTGACCTAGTAAAAGGCACAAATGTCGTCGTCTTGGAGCCTCCGAGCTTCTATGTCGAGAGTCTGCGCGACCAAGCTGCGGCAGCTGGTGTCTCACTGACATATGCTTCCACCAAGGCTCCTCCCAGAAGAGACGGTGCTCTGTGGATTCATTTACACGAAAAGGAGACGGAGCGAAGCCTGCGTCAGAAATTGCCAGCGAATGTTTCCGTGCTGTACGATTTCCTTGCCGATCAGAACCCGGCCAGTTTGAGCTCTCGAGTGGTCAAGTGTCTTCCACCTGCCTGCACGATCCGTGGACCAGACTACTTGTTCCAGACTATGGCGACGCCGGTGTCATCCTCGAGCGCTCAAGGGGCAGCTCAGATTCTCGTCGATGCTGTTAAGACGGTGCACAAGGACAGAGATATCAGCGACGTGCCTATTCTCGCTGCACGTGAGGTATTGGCTTCAAACATTCCTTCATCCAGCAACACGATTATAGATTGGTCGACAGACGAACATATCACGAGCCGTATCCGTCCCATTGAGTCAAACAACTTGTTTGTGGGCGATAAGACGTACTTGCTGATCGGCCTTGCGGGTGACATGGGCCGTTCGCTTGCTCGCTTCATGGTGGAGCATGGCGCACGCCATCTCGTCCTGTCGAGTCGAGTCCCTAAAATCGACCAACGTTGGATCGACGACATTGCTCGCTCTGGAGGAAGAGTCATGGTGCTGGCCATGTATGTTGCCATTGTGTTATATTCTTGTATACGATACTAACTATGTTGAAACCAGGGATGTCTCCAACGAAGCCGCCGTCGACAAAGGCCTGGCGGAGGTGCGCAGGTCGATGCCTCCGATCGCTGGAGTGGCGTTTGGGCCCCTCTTACTGCAGGATGTCATGTTCAAAAACATGGAGCTGCCGATGATGGAGATGGTCCTGGCACCCAAGGTAACAGGTGTTCGCTTGTTGAACGAGCGTTTGTCTGATCCTGCAAACCCGCTGGACTTCTTCGTCATGTTCTCGTCAATCGTGATGGTGGTAGGAAACCCCGGACAAGCCGCCTACAGCGCTGCGAATGCATACCTCCATGCCACAGCCCAGAAAAGACGCGCTCAAGGCATGGCCGCATCAACCATCGATATCGGTGCTGTCATTGGGGTAGGCTTCATTTCCCGCGCCGGTCGTGAGAATGAATCCCAAACCCGAAAGTTCCTTGCCGACGAGGTCAAAGAGTGGGAGCTCCATGCACTCTTTGCAGAAGCAGTTGTGGCCGGGCGAAAGCAGGAGCTCGACGACGTAGAACTCGTCACCGGCATGGTCCACATGGATGAGAAAGACCAGGAGCGAATTCCCTGGTACAACGACCCACGCTTTGCCGCATTCAAAATGTCTGACCGTCGTACCACTGGCAACGAAGCCACTGGCGCTGTCGCATCCCTGAAGGAGCAACTATCAAAGGCCGAAACCATCGAGCAGGTCCGCGATATCATCCTCGAAGGCGTGTCTAGCAGAATACGTGGAGCCCTGCTGATCGCCACGGCTGATGAGCTGAACCTGACAGCTCCTCTGATCGACCAGGGAGTGGATTCTTTGTCGGCCGTGACCGTCGCCTCGTGGTTCGCCAAAAATCTCAGCCTGGACGTTCCTTTGCTGAAGATTCTGGGCGGCGCTTCGGCTACCGACTTGGTCGACGACGCTGTCTCTCGCTTGAATCCCGACCTGATTCCGCTGGTTGAAACTGGATCTCTAGAGGATGTAACGCCAACTACTGAAGGCGGGCCGGCTGCAACGCCATCATCGACCACCGGTACCTCCAATGAAAGTTCGACTTTCTCGGTAGAACACAATGGCGACATACCAACACCGCCTTCTCAGCCTTCTGAAGCGGACGAAGATGGATTTCAGCGCGTTGCACCGCTGTCCATCATGCAAGAATACACGTGGAAGCAGATGCAGCTCCCTCTGGAGCCAGCCACGTTCAACAGCACCATCGGCATGTACATGCAAGGTCCTCTCGACCTGGGTCGTCTCGCATGGGCTTTTGATCAGGCACTGCAGCGCAGCGACGCCTTCCGGACGTGTTTCATATCAGACTCTGACTCTGACATCAACGTTCCTATGCAAGCTGTTATGAGATTACCACGGAACTCTTTTCAAGCCGTAAAAGTGGCCGATAGGAAGGCTGCCGAGGAAGCTTTTAGAGAGCTCCAAGTTGCCAGGTACGTATTGGAGAAAGGAGACACGCTGAAGGTCATTGACTACTTCTGGACATCCACGGACCACCTTCTGATCATCGCCTACCACCGATTGGTTGGCGATGGCTGGACCACCGAACACCTCTTTATCGACGTCAGCCAACTCTACAGTGGTCTCCCGCTCGAGCCAGCCCCCAGCTACGTCGAGTATGCGATTCGGCAGCGCGCGCAGCTCGCGTCAGGAGCTTTTGATGCTGACTTGGCTTACTGGTCCGGCCTCTTTCAATCTCTGCCACCCCGGCTGCCCATCCTCCCGCTCACCATCAACGACCCGTCCGACTTAGAAACCCTCGACTGGACCACGAACGAGGTTTCTACAAGGCTCACTCGGATGGTAGCAGTCCGCATCAAGGACCGCAGCCGCAAACAGCAGACCACTCCTATGCACTTCTACCTCGCCTCGTTCCACATCCTGCTTGCGCGGTTGGCTGGCTCCGACGACATCACCATCGGTATCGCCGACTCCGGCCGAGCTTCCCTTGTTGACCAAGCCACAATGGGCTTCTTCGCATCGTACCTCCCTTTGCGCTTGACCTATGACTCCAGCCACGTGTTCAACGAAGCCCTTGGCTCCACCAAAGAGCAAATGCGTGCCGCTCTCCTTCACAGCGCCGTCCCCTTGCCCGCCATCCTCGACCGTCTCGGCCTACCCACCAAGCCCAGTGCCGAGCACCCCTTCTCTCACGCACCGCTCTTCCAGGCCATCTTCGACTACAAGCAAGGCCAGACGGAGAGCGGAAGTATTGGCGAGGCGAAGATTGTCGAAACCGACATCCCACGGGCGGGGACTCCGTACGACATCACACTGCAGATGGGGGACGATCCGAGCAAGGGAGAGCCGTTGATTACATTCAAGTTGCGGAAGGCGACATATGGGGTCGGGGCAGCAGAGGCGCTGATGCAAGGGTATTTGTCAATCCTGAACACCTTTGCGAGGAATCCCGTTCTCAGAGTCACAGATGCAGTGCTGGATCAGGGGATCAAAGCCCGGGGCTGAAAACAGGTTGTCCGGCACCCGCTGATGCCGCAATAATAGATCTCAAGTATATAATCTCATTAGCCACCGGAAGCTCATAGTTTTCCCGTACTCTCATGCACTTTCGCCTCGCATTCTAAAGACACGCCTTATTTGCCCGACTTGATGAAGAATAAATAAGAATGTCTATGCCATGCTTTGGCTCTCTACGCCACCGAGTCTGCAGATGTGCTTGACGACTTCGGCGACGTCGCCTTTCTGCGTCGGCATGTGGTGGCTGGTGTCGACTTGGACGACCGTGGCGCACTGTGGACGGTAGTGGTTCCGGACCAGCTGACGAGCGCGGCCGAGACAGAAGTCCCGGTTCCCGTGGATATGTAGTGTCGGGACGTCGATGAGGGCCGTGGTTACGCCCTGGGCCTGTGCGCGTGCGTTCAGCCACAGCGACGCTTCACGAGGGAAGAAGCAGCAGCTGACGACGGCGAACTGTAGTGGTGGGAGGTTGGAGGGGAGGAGTTGGTCGCCTTCTCCTTGCTCTTCATCATCGACCTCTTTTTCATTCTCGTCTTCTTCTCCGTGCTCCCGTTGCTGTCGCTGTCGCCGTCGCTCTCGTTCCCGCTGTTCCTGCTGCAGCCACAGCAGCATCGCCAGCGCGAGGCCGCCCTCGGAGAAGCCGATGGCCCCGACAATCTCCACATTTCCATCCACACGGCTCTCTCTCCAGTCCTCCAGACCTCGCTGCACCGCGCCGCTGATCTCCCGGATACTGTCGTCGATGCTGACGTCGTGCCCGCCGAACCAGCCCCGGTACGGCTCCTGGCCGCTGAACATGGGCAGCACGCCCGGTCCGGGCGGACACTCGCGCGGGCCTTCGAGGAAGATGAACTCGAAGGCGTCGCGCAGCTGGTAGCAGATCCGGGCCATCTGGACGTTGAAGATGGAGCCCTTGGCGCCGGTGCCGTGGAAGCACAAAAGGGCTTTTTTCGGGGCGGGTTTGACGGTCATTGTCCTTTTTTTCTTTTTCTTTTTTTCGGGGGGGCACTTGTGACCGCGTGTATCCTTATCGTCCCATGTCGTTGAAAAAGTACTTCTTTTCTTGTACCCCTGCTAAGGGAGGACGACTCTTGTTTCTTTCGTTTCAGAGGGATACTTGGAGAATACCCCCCGTCTCCTTCTCCCCAAAGTGGTTGTCTGGTGATTTGTCCGAATAAAGCCTAAAATCACCGAAATGGGCCCCCGTATCGGGTTAGTGTGGAGTGGACCCACTACTTCATACATGTAGGGGGGGATCCACACCATGTCTTCCATTGCAGGAGGTGTACGAGGAACAGACCGAGTACGAGGTACTTACTTGTACCGATTGCTCAATGCAGAACCACAATGGGACGGAATGTATAGCGCAGCTGCGTCAAGCGACACAATCCTTATGACGGAGCACAGGGGTACCGTTCTTTACCTTGGTATAAGTATCATCCGCGACTTGGGCGCTTTCTCACTAAACAACCCCAGTCAACAATTACAATAGGCAAATCACAAACTCGTTCACTCTCCAACACCTGCTAATATATCCCGTGTAGGAGCTGAGACAACCCGCAGCTCGTCAGTATGGGATCCGTCGGCATTGAAACGGCCAGAGGCTTCGTCCCGCCGACGACCCACCGCGCCATCGTCGCAGAGGCAGGCGACCGCATCGTCATCCGCGAAGACACGCCTCTCGCTCCGCTCCAGAGCCACGAATTCCTCGTCCGCACCGAAGCCCTGTCGCTCAACCCCAGCGACACCAAGATGCGGGGCGACTTCGTCACGCCCGGTGCGATGCTCGGGGCCGACTACGCGGGGACGGTGGTCGCGCGGGGCGCGGGCGTCACGGCCGTCGAGATCGGCGACCGCGTCTGCGGCGCGCAGTACGAGATGAACGCCAAGAGACCCTTGCGCGCCGCCTTTGGCCAGTTCAACATTCCGACGGGCCCGTTCTGGCTCAAGCTGCCCCCGTCGGTCAGCACCGAGGGCGGCGCCACCATGAGCGCGGCCATCGGCACCGCGGGCCTCGCGCTCGACAGGCTTGGTCTGCCCCTCCCGGACACGCCCGTCACAAAGCCCGCGCACGTCCTTGTCTATGGCGGCGGGACGGCCACGGCCACTATCGCCATCCAGCTGCTCAAACTGTGAGTCTGTGCGAGGAAAAAACCCCCGATTCACGATACACACTTTCTTCTTCCCCCTTTGTTGGACAGTGGGGGGGTGACGAAAGTGTTGACGAGGGACCGTTTGGAGGTGATTGATCGATTGTTATGTGGCATGACTGATTGATCGGCGGGCACAGTGTCAATATGATCCCCATCACGGCGTGCTCGCCGGTCCACAACGAGCGGCTCAAGTCCTACGGCGTCGAGGCGACTTTTGACTACCATGAATCCGACTGTGCGAGTCAGATAGTAAGTTGTGACCAACCCCGTGTAATATATCTACCCTCTGTGTGCATTGTCCAGAGTTCCCTTGGCTCTGTCATTTATTACAACTGCCCTCTACCACAATAACGTGGATCCAGTTCTTATTTTTTTTTTTTCTCCGTTCAACAACAACAACATGACCCCGTCTATCCGTCCCCCGTCTGACCAAATCATCTAGAAATCATACACGCGAAACAACCTCCGCTACGCGCTCGACTGCATCAGCACCGTCGAATCCACGACGCTCTGCTTCGCGGCGCTCGGCCGCGCTGGGGGCAAATACGTCTCACTCGACCCCTTCGACACCGCCGTCGCCGCGACCCGCGCCGTCGTCAAGACCGACTGGGTCCTGGGCCCGAGCCTCTACGGCGAAGGGTGCGTGTGGCCGCCGCCGTACGCGCGGGCGCCGAGCGCCGAGGATTTCGCGTTGGGGGAGAGACTGTGGGCGATCGCGCAGAGGCTGTTGGATGAGGGCCGCTTGAGGCATCATCCGCTGAGGACGCTCGAGGGGGGTTTGGAGGAGGTGTTGGTGGGGATGGACATGGTTAGGAAGGGCGAACTTAGGGGCGAGAAGTGTGTGGTTAGGTTGACTTCGTAAAAGTCTGGCTCAGCCAGGCTTGGTGGTGTACCTCGCTTCTACCTCGTATAGAGAGAGGGCCATACTGGTTCGTTTACGGGGTTTATTGCTTGAAATTTCATGGCAAACAGCGTGAGACGTAACTACCTACTAGCTATCTGCATAGTTACATATTACCGATAAAACGCCGTTGTCGTCCGACTCAGACACGTCCCTTACTTGCTACTTTACTCTTTGAAGCTGCTCGAGACTCGCCCCAGGTCTGAAACGAAGCGTTGCCTCCACGCCCTCCTGCTTGATCCCGAGAGCCTCCCTCAACTTCCACTCCTTCTCCGGGTCAACCAGTCTTATCTGCTCAGATGGTCAGTCCTGCTCCCAACGTAAAAATGCCCTCTGCGGGTGTACGTGTGAGAGAATATAACAGAAAGCCTCACTCACATCAAACGTCGAATACAGCGTCGCCACGAGCTTGTAGATCTCGCACCGCGCAATGTTCTTGCCCATACAGGCACGATCACCCGCGCCCCATGTCAAATCTGCCCTGTTCATCCAGCGTAGCCGCTCGGCGTATTCGTCGGGGCTCTCTGTAGGCCCCTTGAGCCACCGCTCGGGCCGGAACAATCGCGCATCCGCGCCGTAGACGTCTTGGTTGAAATGAGTCGCGCCGCCTAGTATTGCGACAGATGTGCCGGCTGGGACACGGCGGCCGTCGTCGAGGACGAACTCGCGACCGGGAGGGATGGCGCGGCGGGATAGTGCTGCACCCAGCGGGAAGCAGCGCAAGGTTTCGTGGATGACGCCGTCGAGATAGGTCATTTTCTGCACCTCCACCCACTGCGGCGGCATCTGGAGGCCCGAGGATTGCAGTTCGGCATGCAGTTTATCGGCGATCGAGGGCTGTTTCCCTAGAAAGTAGACCACGGCCGTCACGATCGCCGCAACCGACTCGCCACCAGCGAACAGGGGCGTCGTGGCATACCCGTGCAGCACCAGCTCGTCAACTGTCTGGGGGAACTTCTCCTTTGTCTCCAGGAGCTGGTCGAGGAGGTCTTCGCGGTCGTTGGTCTTGGTGGTCGTCTTTCCCTGCGCCCTCCTGTTCTGGATGAGCTCGCGTGCCCGGCGGGGAAAGGAGCCCATGCGTTTGATCATGACCTGGGCCAGAGGGGTTCTTTTGAGAAGTGCAAAGACCCAAGGCATGCAGACGCCCTGTCGCGATCGCATTGCCTTGTTAGTGGACAGTCACCACCCAAGGGGTTGTCTCTTTGTCAGAAACGCCCAACATACCATGGACCGGAACTTTTGGGCATCATGCAACCCCTTGAACATGCCTTCTCGATCAGCTTCGCCCCGCATGAGTCCAAAGTCGACCGATGCCGTGACCTTCATGATCGTGTCGTATGCAACTGTGTAGAGACACACAGTGAGTCGAGAGTTAACACGCCAAAGGAAAAAGGGGTTGCTACTCACAATAATGCGCCCACTGGTAAACGGGCAGCGGCTTCTCCGTTACAATAAACTCCTTGTTGAGCTGATGCACAAACTGAAGGATACACTCGTCAATGAAGCGCTCCGACTTTGTGACATTGGACATGGAGTAGATGCCTGCAATGGGCCGTTTAATGGCTGCGTGGTCCTTGGTGCTTTCCATGGCCAGGATGTTCGGGTAGACGACGCCATTGAGCTCGTGTCGCAACGGTTTAAAGTGATAGCTCTAGGGAGGTATTGCTCCGACTTAGCAAATTTCTTCTAGTGGGTAAAGAGTCTGTAAAATTGCATACTTTGGGAAGTGGTGACCTGTTGCCGTACACTTGCTCAATCATGGCCGGGTCCGAGAAGAGCAGCGTGCGAGGACCAACCTGGACCACAGGGCCATATTCCTCGTGGAGTTGCACGATGGTCAGACGTGTGCGCTCGTGGTACGTGTCGAGCACTTGAAAGAGATCTGGTGCGCGAGTTAGATTTTCCATTGCACATCAGTCGATTGAGAAATATCGTGTTGACTGGATACCTGTATAACGACGCCACCACGGTCCTGGAAAACGCCATAGTCCTGTCCGCAAGGGTGTGGCGAGGAACCAGATCAGGCCTGCAACCACGCCAGCTAGAAACAACGAGTAAATCATCTTCTTGTTCTCCAGCACGATCACAATGTGTCGACGACAAAGTCAATTGTATAGCGCTGCTAGTCTTGGCTTATAATGAGAAGTTGGGATGTCCGACCACCTACAGGCTACCTCTATACATACTGGCTGCGTAGATACCAATTAGTACCAACAAACCCCGGAAATCGCCGAATGTATATGATATGTGAAGGTGTATTGCGGCACAGAAACCAGGTTCGGCCTGGGTTGGTTCCGCTGGACTCTTTTTCGAGGCGTTCAGAGAGAGCCAGTACGCAACGTCTCTATTGTGTTGTATTTACCGTGCTGCATAGGCATCCAATTAACAGACTGTTTGGATACTTCTAAAGTTGACAATTCGCCCGTAAACCATTACGGTGGGCTTTTCAATCCCACTTTTACCCTTTTTCTGCTTCACTCGATTCAAGATGTCGCTCCAGCTGACCGTCATAATCGTCGGCGCGGGCATTGGCGGCCTAGCTGCTGCAGTCGCACTCCGTCAAGCCGGCCACAAGGTCACTGTCCTCGAAAAGTACCGCCACAAGCACGAAGTCGGCTTCGCGGTCAGTATATCGCCCAACGCCGTCAAGGTCCTGCGGAGTCTGGGAGTCGACCAAAAGAGTGCTCGTATGGTGCATTGCACCGAAGACGTCTTCATACAAGCAGCACCGGGTCAACGTCCATTTCAGGTCCTCCTGCGGTCGTCGTTGGCCCAACTCGAGACGGAGTGTGGAGCGCCGTCAATGACTGCGTACCGGGCAGATCTGCACAACTGTCTAAGGGATCTTGCCACCTCAAAAGATGGTGCCGGTGTGCCGGTGGAGATTGTAGAGGGAGTTTCCGCCGTGCATTTTGACTCTACGGGCTCGATCACACTGAATAACGGAGAAGTGTCAAGGGCAGATTTCATCGTCGCGGCAGACGGCGTGAAATCCACAGCTCATCAAGCCATCATGGAAGATGGTGCAGAGAGACCTGCGAAACTCAGCGGGATCAGCAATGTGCGTGTTTGCGTGCCGACAAAATCACTTATGGAAGACGACGCATTGAGAGAGTACATGGAGCTTGCACCCCACGGGACCTCTGTCACTCTGGGTGCAAGGCAAGACCAGATGATTTTGCGGTACCCGTGTCGGGAGTAAGTGACATCTCACTCGACTCGACCAAGTTTTGACTAACCTGGCCTGTCTGTCTAGCAATCTCCTTCAAAACTTCGGCTTTTATGCCGCCGTCAACGAAGTGCCTGCCAACGAGCAGAAATGGACGACACAGTCGTCAAAACAAGTCGCCCGCGACCGGATGCAGAGCTTCCACCCGGATCTTCACAAGATTCTCGACTACTGTGAGGAGGAGGACATGTATCTCTGGAGAGTGGCGGACCGCGATCCCTTGCCCACGTACCACAAGGACCATCTGATCGTCCTCGGTGACGCGGCGCACCCTATGCTTCCGACTCTTGGCAATGGCGCTGGGATGGCGATTGAGGATGCAGGAGCCCTAGGGTTGGCCATGACAGGAGTCAGAGCAGTGAACGAGGTGGCGGGAAGGTTAGCCCTTTGGAACCGCGTACGGATGACGAGGGCGAGCGCTGTACAGCTATTGAGTCGGACGACCGGGGTGGGGTATGACCTCAGCAAGGAGACACAGGCGATGGTGAGGCAGATCCTGTCGGAGGAGGAGCTCCCAGACTTTACAATTGGGTGCGTGAGGAAGATGTTGTTCAGGTACGATTGCCTGGGGGAGATGAGGAAGGCGCTGCAGGAAACCAGGGGAGAGTCGGCGAATTGTGCCTAACATGAGTGTCTACCCCAAGTTTTGAGGATCAAAGTGTTCGGTGCCGCATATTAGAATCACCGACAGAATGTTTGCTTCGTATGTACGAGCACGAGCACTGGTAGAGACGCAACTGCGACCCCTCCCTTTCGGCGAATGTCAACCCCACCTTCACTAGGGGATGTTGAGCTATGATAGGTCAAGTTGAAGGGAATCCTCCACTACAACGCCATACACTAACCTCATCAGATTAGCGCACAAGTTTATCAGGACGCTAGTCTAGCGTCCGCCCACGAGTAACATTAGGGCCATGCAGCTGAACGAGGTCGGACCCAGCCAGTAATAATGCTGTACCTAACCAGGAATGTCAATGGGTTCCCCTGTCGATGGCGGTAGATCCCTGCCTCAGGAACGCCAATCACATCCATCTCAAGATCATGCTGACAGTGATGCAGTTTCGGTGGCAGGATTCGGTTCAGGCGGCATCTGGGTGGCATCTGGGTGGCATTGTTTGACTCACAGCAGTTTCTGGCAACGAGGACCCTACGACTACCTACCTCGTATGTACCCTCGTACCGAACGCCACCCCTTTCAACTGTCCCCACCTACTGGGGATCTTTGTTCGGAAAGGAGCCCACCTGACGGAGCCAAACATCAATCTCATGGATTTTCAATCTTCTGGAACAATTCTTGAATGTCTCACCTCGGAGGGTCAAACTAGCTGCGCAGCCTTGTGCTGTCTGACTTGCTTTTCAATCAGCCCTTGATGGTTTAATGGATTGAAGAGGCTACCACCCCCAAAGTCTTTGTGACACGGCTGCTCTCTGCATTGAAGGCATCTCGGACCTTTTCGCTCAGCGCCTCCCTCTTCATCATGGCAGCAGGTACCATCAGCCGTTCCCATTCCTTCCGACCATCTGCTTGATAGACCTGCTGAGCGACCCCTCACAGTTTATTCCCGCGATCCCAAATCTGACGATGTCTCGTCACTTCATATCCGCACCACCCAAGGCAAGGATGCCGCAACGTCAATCGAAGGACAGCCAGAGACGACGTCAAAAGAAACCGCCACGCCAACAGCCACGTCGTCGTATCCAGGCCCATTCAAACAAGCGATCCTAGTGATTGCCTTGATGCTTGCCACGTTCATAGTTGGCCTCGATACGGTCTGTAGCGGATATTCTCCCCGACGAGGAGCACGCTGACAATTGACATAGAGCATCATCGCCACGGCTATCCCGACCATCACCAAAGAGTTCCACAGCGTTGACCAGGTCGGCTGGTACGGCTCCGCGTTCTTGATGTGTCTGGCCATGTTCCAAGGTGTGTGGAGCAAGGCGTACAAATTCTTCCCGCAGAAGATTGTCTTTCTTTCCTGTATCCTCATATTCGAAGTTGGCAGCCTTGTCGTCGCTTTGGCTCCTAACAGCATCGCCGTCATTGCTGGGCGTGCGGTTCAGGGTCTCGGTGGCTCGGGCCTCACCTCAGGGAGCTACATCATTGCTGCATTCATCGTCCAACCTTCACGCTTGTCCATCGTGATGGGGCTGTTTGGTGCCATCTGGGCTTGTGTTTCTGTCTTGGGCCCTGTGCTCGGTGGAGTCTTTACCCAGGATCTTACCTGGAGATGGTGCTTTTGGATCAACTTGCCTATTGGAGGTGCAACATTTCTCATCATTCTGCTTCTCTTCAACACGCCACCGCAGTCTCAATCGGTCCAGGCTCCGACGTGGAAAGAATACCACCGCGAGTTTGATGTCATGGGAGTTGTCCTGGGATTAGGCGCCTGGATCTGTCTGTTGCTCGTGCTGCAAGACGGGGGAGTCCGGCACGCCTGGAACTCCAGCTTCTCCATTGGGTTGCTCGTTGGTTTTTGGCTGTTTGTCATCGCGTTCATCGTCGCCGAGTGGACACAGGGCGACGGGGCCACTATTCCCAGACGACTTTTGAAGAGTCGCACCATTGCAGCGTGTGCCATTTACAGTTTCGTGTAAGGTCCAAGATGGTCGATGATGCAGATTTCGAGACTGACTATGCTGTGTCTCAAGGTCCAACATGGGTGGCGTCTCCCGAACATACACTCTTCCCATCTACTTCCAGGCTGTTCAAGGCGTGTCACCATCGAACAGCGGCGTGCGCACGATTCCCAGCGTGCTATCATTCTGTATGTTGTCAATCCCCCTCCCATCACAAGCCAATCTTGTTGACGAAAACCACCACAAGCACTGGCAACTTTCAGCTGCGCCATCCTTCTAGGGAAGATCGGCTACTACCAGCCTTTCCTTTGGGCAGGCGGCATCTTGATCACGATAGGTTCTGGGCTATACTATACTTTGACTCCGAGTTCCTCGGCCGGGCATTGGATCGGATACCAGATCGTCGCAGGCGTTGGACAGGGCATCGTCATCCAGCTTCCCGTCATGGTCGCGCAGAAGGTCTCGGCGCGACAAGACCTGTCTGTCACTGTGGGCATCATGATGTGTGAGTTTTCCACCGACCTAGAGGAATCCACAGGATACCAACGGCTGACATGTCACCCACGCACGCACAGTCTCACAGTTCGTCGGTGGCGGTTTCGGCGTGTCGACCGGCCAGGCCATTCTGAACAACCGCCTCATCGACAGCCTCCCCCATGACAACTCGGTCGTCACCCCTGCAAGCGTCCTGGCTGCTGGAGCGACGGGCCTTCGACAGGCATTCCCACACCCTCGCGACCTCGCCGCCGTCGTGACCTCGTACATGATTGGGTTGAGGGACGCGTGGATCTTCACCACCGTCGTGAGCGGTGTCGCCTTTCTCACCGCCTTTGCGGCGGAATGGAGGTCGATCAACGAGCCCGTGCCGGACGCGAACATCCCGGTTGAAACGACAACGACATTCGCGGACGAAGGGGTCAAGGCTGGAACTTGACTGGTCTCGAGACTATAGATTGGGGGGATAAGGCGAGGCGGGCATGAATTGGATGCTTCGGAATGCGGGGTTTTTTGGTAATTTTACAGTGATTGCGACCTAGTACGCGGGTGGGTGGGTGGTGATAGACGTGCTTTGATATAATGTATAGAACAGTCAGTCCACCACTGAGGAAGAAACATTATTACCCTTACCTTCAGTCTGACATCCCTGCCTGAGAACAAATACACAGGCCCTTGACCAAACAACCCCTAATCTGATCTAATAGAACAGACCATCTAGTCCACCCCCGTCCCGTCGTCGAGTCCACATATTATAATTTTGCCGGGTCATATCCCGCAGAATGGGTCAGGCTGGTAAAAAAAAAATGGCGGAGCTTACAGCCGGGAGGGGAGGCGATTTCGGCCGGGGAGATAAATTTCTCCCAGGAGATGGCAGGGGAGGGAGGGGAGGGCAGAACTTTCCTGCCCACCAGAGGTGACAATCTATGTACCTCATGAGGTGTAGGAATGTATGTGTAAAACAGGAAAGTGGAAAAAGTGTCAGGAGACTATCCGACAAAATACCTTGGTATGTATGGTAGGTATCCTTTACCGAGTACGTATACGTATACGTGTACGTGCTGGGGACTTTTTCATACATATCCACGGCCAAAGCGGAGTTAATCATTGACAATGTCAGGTACTGTTTGTCCCGTATGAAATCCACATTTGGTTCCTTTTCAAGCACGTGCATCGAATCTGGCTCCGGCTGTCCTGTCCTGTCCTGTCCTGTCTCTTGGGTCTGTAGTGGCATGTAATAGTTGTCCCTTGCCCCAGGTCGCCTCTTTAAACGAGGCGGCGGGTGGAAACGTACACGTCGTTCAGGTCTCTCGTCGATCGTCACCGTGACTATCATCGTCATCATCTTACTGTTCTTTGTCGAAAAGGATATTAATACCCCACGAGAAAAAAAGGAGCGAACACCCTCGAGAAGTCGCGAGAGAGATGGATCTCTCAACAGCCAAACGCACCCTCATCACGGCCAACCACATCCTCCACCACCAGGGCCAAGTCCTCGACGCCTACGGCCACATCAGCGTGCGGCACCCGACCAACCCGGCCGTGTTCCTGATGGCGCGCTACGTGCCCGCCGCGCTGGTCGCCTCGCCCGACGACATTGTCGAGTACCGTGTCGAGGACGCCGAGCCCGTCGACCCGCACGCCCCCAGGGGCTACACGGAGCGCTTCATCCACTCGGAGCTGTATAAACGATTCGCGGCCGTGAAGAGCGTGTGCCACAGCCACGCGCGGGAGGTCATTCCGTGGGGACTGCTGGGCAGAGGGGATTCGGGGCTCAAGGCTTGTGTCAACACGAGTGGATTTCTGGGTAAGTCTCGTCGACCCTTGGTGTTGTCGTGTCGCCGTGTTCCACGCATTTTCTGCACGGGTCAGCCTTTTTTCCCTTCTGATCGAGTCTCGGTCAGCGAGATGGTGTGAAGACGGCAGTTTGAGATGAAGAAAAAGGGGAGCTCACCGGAAATGGGAATGATACTAATTCTGAATTGCAGGGAAAGAAACGCCAGTCTTCGAACCTCGTCCGCATTTCAGGCAGGGAGACATCAAAGACCTCCTGATCCGCTCCGAGCACCTCGGCGCGGCACTTGCGGCACTGTTCACCAATACACCCGGCAGTGGCGGCAACCTTGACCGGAGCGTTGTATTGATGCGAGGCCACGGGATGAGTGTGGCTGCCACGTCGATCGAGCATTGTGTTTTTCGGTCCATCTACACGAGAAACAATGCCATTGTCCAGACCACGGCGGTGATGCTGACGAGCTCGTTGACGCTGGGATCCAGTGCCCGCAGCCACGGGGAGGACGACGGCATAGCGACAGACCTGACGTTTCTCGACGACGATGAGGTGGCCGATTGCACCGGGATCAATGAAAAGACAGTTCTCAGACCGTGGACTGCCTGGAGCAGGGAGGTTCAAGCGAATCCATTGTATGTGAATCTGGCGTAGGTCTAAGGGATTTGGCACGGGGTTTAGTTAGTCTCAGGCCTTTCAGAAGTATCAGAGGGTTTGAGCGTGCCACGTACCGGGTTGTCACTCCAATCATCCATCAAGCCAGTCCAGCCCGTGCTGTCCATCAACATGCTCTCGATATTGGCAAATTCGTCCTCAAATCCAGCCCTCAGAGACCCTTCACCGGCCGTCACATGATACGCCTCTTGCGTGTAGGCAGGATATAGGGGATTTACGACTTGTTGATGCTGGGCTTGATGAGGATACTGGTACCCGACGGCATTAGCCGGTACTTGCGGCTGATTGGTGTTGGCATTTCCAGAAGTTACAGCCCCGGTCTGTGCTCCGTTCCTGTCGGAGCTGCTCATCTCTCGCGACGGAGCTTTGCTCCTCGATGTGGGCAGGGCTTGCAGCCTAGCTCGTAGCTGTTGGATGGCTTGGACATATCGAGATGCAAGTGGGTGCATTTGGCCACCCACACGTTGAAGTAGCTCAAGCCCCATTCTGACAGCATGGTCGACGTCCACATTCGGCGGCAGAGCAATATCAGCCTTGGACTGGGGTTCGACGGTCTGGTATACCAAGAGGACACCAAGTGCCGCGAAGACATCTAGAAACAAATCAGTCTCTCGTCAAATGGGACAACCATCGGAGAGCACTTACAGTGCGAGTTGTGCCAGAATGACGATAACTTGTTCTGATGATGCAAACTTCCCATCTGAGTGATCGAGTCGTAGGCCGCCGTCACGCAGCGCTTGACACATTTGAGCATAATTTCGCGCTGGAAATGGTCCGTGACTCGCCGCGTGATGTAAAGCAACAGCGTCTGGCGGTGGATCAGATGTCGCGCGTGAAGATATCTGCATGAACCCACCTGTTAGCCAATTGAGAAAACCCGAGAGCGGATGACACCCACCTCATAAGCAGAACATTTCTCTGTCGCTCAAAATGCCACTCCAGACCCTCTGCCCCTGGTTTGAGATGGTTCGGGAGGTTCTCTTGCCAAGTGGTCAACTCTCCATCGAGCTGGATCGACAGGGCCAGGAATTGAGTTGTGTCCATCACGGGCCTTGCTTTCTGCGAATTGTCGCCGAGCCCGTCACCGCTGTACAGAGTCTTCAGGATCTTTTCCATCAACCGGCACTGCGGAATAACCTGGTTGAAATACTCCAGCTTGGAAGGAACCCCTTGAGGCTGAACAGATTGGTCCTCTTCGTTGGACAGGAACTCGTCGTCTACTGCCAGTGGCATTCCCACTTCGATTCCTGGGCCGTCTGGGATCGTGGGACGCCCAACTTTCATGCTCAGGACTCGGTCGAGGACGAAACAGCCCCACCACACACGCTTGCGAACCTCCTGCTCAATCTTATCTGAAGTAAAGGTGGCAGGATTGAGGTGCAACCCTAATCCCTGTGCTGTGCGTATTGCGAGTCCGATGACCGTCCAGCAGTTGTTGAGCTCGAGAGCCCCATGGAGATATTGACCCATTAATAGCAGAGCTTGAACGAGTTCGATGGTGCTAATTTGTAACATGCCAGACACAAGTAGAGTCTTTGCCCTTTTGAAGTAGCGGGATCGGTCGCCAGCTGAACGGCCACTGATATTGGCGTGATCACTTCCGAACGCAAACACAAGGTTAACCAGCCCATACCAGGCCAGGCTCTGCTGTGTAGCCTCTTCTCCGCCTAGATCTTGACTTAGCCACAGCCGCCGATATCTCTGTCGAAATGTCCCTTCGTGCAGATATGGATTAAGCGGATGCCGGTACTTGAAATATGCATCCACCAGACGGTCAGCCACGAATCGAGACGGTAGCCCGAATGGATCGTCCGACTCGGCACTCAAGAGGTCAAACAACGGTACTGATGGAGACGAGGTTGCGAGGGACGTGTTGGGATCTCTCAGAGAGGATCCACCGCCAGGGACACCCGAGCGCACGGTTGATGCTTCCTTCTCTGGTGAACCAACTTTGGCCATGAAATCAAAAGTCGAAGATTCGCCGAAGTACTCAGTTGGTGTGCCCTTGTTCGCATCGCTCAGAACAGTTGCTGGATCAGATGCAGCAGTGTGGCTTTCGCTGGGCATGCGCATGGCTTGTTGTTGTTCCACCAAGCGGGGACGGTCCAGTGTTTGGTTCTGTGAAGGGGAGACGTATTGGCTCCCTGGATTTGTGGCTCGCCCATCATCGCTGGGTACCGTCACAGGACCTTCCATCTCTCCCGGTAAGGTAGGGGTATTGCTTCCCATCTGTGAGCCGTTGTACAGGGCTGGTTGGGCCATCGACGATAGCACTTACAAATGGCGTGGATTGGCTCGTTGCGTGGCCGCAAGCTGTCTCTCGAGCAGTTCATTCCGCATCTTGAGCTCTTCAACATAACTTTCCCAGTCTCAGCATTAGCATTTCATTGTTTAGTTTGTGAGATATCAAAGACCCCACTATAACAATACGGTGATACCTACTCTTGCGTGACACTCACTCGCGCCCTCTGGGGTGAGTAAACACACTCCTGCCGACGCTGTCGACATTGCTGGCAAGACGGACGTTCGCCATCGCATCTATTCTTCTTCAACCTGGAGAATCGTCAGTCTCCAAAACGTCACAGCCCTGCAGACAGTGCAGGTGGAGTCTGGGGTCAAGAAGTCCCACCTGCAAAGATCGCATGCATAGCCAATCCGGCGTCTCTTGGAGGGTTGCTTAGCGGCGTCTTGCTCATTTTCCGCAGGCGAAGCAGTAGAAGACTCGGCTATCATACTGCATGAGACAGTCTCTGGGTTGTGTGACTTTTGTTTTGTCTCCTGACCAGGTTGGAAAACGCGGAGTCGGGGTGATTTTGAAAGGGGAGATATCTTTATTTCCGCCCTCGGAATCCTGCGCCGGGATGGCCGGGGAGTTAGAGCCTAGAAGTGGGGCAAAGCCTTGGCATGGACTTGGTGTCTGTCCCGCCCTGATCATCCCCCATTATTGGCAGCTTCAGGGAATACCTAGGCAGTTGGAGAGCACTCAGGCTAAAGCGCTGGTAGAACTCCTGGCAACTCTAGTATCATCTTGTTCGATAAAGTAAGTTGACCGAACACAAGCGATCTCTGATATGGTATATGAATTGCCTGGAGACTCCCTCCCCACTCAGCCTTGTCCAGCCTCGGGCGTAGATATTAGATTGCGGTACATGGTTTCATTGGCGACCTCCTTTTCCCACAGCGGCCATGGCTTCACAGCTCCCATCCCGGTCGTCGTTCCTGTGTCGTGGGCCTCGCGCTGCGTAAAGTACTTCACGTCGCCACCCAATCCCATTGCGCTGCGTTGAACCCTTGCATTTTGTTGCGTATAGATACAATTGAAGATGCACATTTCCAGGCTCTCAGAGGTCACCACCATCCCGTGACCTCTCATGAGCACAACTGGATGCTTGACCTGGCCATTCTCCCCTAAAGTCTTCGCCAGCGAGGACGCAAGCTTGATGTTCCGGACCAGCATATCCTGATTGTCGGATGGATGGTCTTTATACACAGAAGCAGCATCCCACACGGGAACAGCGGTCCCCAGAAACCCGGCCATGTGAAAACACGCGGACAGCGGCACTGTCGAAATTGAAAACGGCACCACATCCAGACTATGCGAATGAACCACTGACTGGACAGTTGGATAGGCTTTGTACACTTCGGAGTGAATGAACCGCTCCGAGAACCCTGTTTTGGCCGTGTTACAATATTATTCAGAGCATCCGAGGGAAGCAAGTTTCGCAATGTCGAGTAAGAACACTATCATGGTTTACTTACCTCTTGGGGCATCCGGTTTCACAGGCTGTGCATCTTCAATCTTGTATATGACAAGGTCTTCAAGGGATGCAACCAAAGCCGGAGCGAGATACCTGGACATCAGAAAAGTCGAATTGGACAAACGCACCGACAGGTGGCCGTATGCGTCGACGAGATCATGCTGATGGAGCATGTGACAGCCATCGATGTACTTTCGAAGCAAGCCAGGAGAGATCTGCGACAGGTCTGTGACAGAATCGACAGAATCCATCACGCCCGTCTCCTTATATTGTGCAACGTATTGGAGAATTTAGGAGTCAATGGACATTTTTCAACGAATGGTTTCGAAATGGGATGGTGCACATCACTCCTAGATCTTCCACTGACCTTGTAGAACACGTCCAGAATGTCGAACTCGGCACCATCGGTATCATTGATCCAGTCCGGGGAGATAACCCGTCAGCAACAAATCCGGGCGATCACCCTCCGGAAGCTGCCAGGTCAGTAGACATGTGCCGTCGTCACAGCTTAGACTGCCCCAACTTTTGCCCTCGTCAACAGGCATCGAATGCAGGAAGGCGGTAGCGGTAGCGTGAGAATTGACGGTGGAATTTCCCATGTGGCCTTCGCGTTAGTTTCCCTTTTTCTCAAGTAAAGAATGGCAAGCCTAACTAGATCCCTTTTTGTCTACTCAGTAGTTATGTCTATAGCAGCCGCTGCCTTCGCCATTTTGCGTTAGCTCAGGGACATCTCCTCGCCGCTACAAACAGACCGCCAAGGCCATCCACATTTGGACAGATCACTGTGTATGCATCTTCTGGCGGTCGCAGTCTCCCCCCACGACAACTTGTCAAAAGGCTTCAGGAAGTCCTCGTCCTTGGTTGCTACTCTTGGTGTGTCTTTTGATCTCTGGGACATTTCCGGAACGACCTGCAGAAATTCACGAGAATGCTTTGATCCTTTCCTACCGCAGCCGACCCTCCTCCGCGCAACTTGTTGCAACGTCTTTCAATCGTCCCTAGAGCCCTGCCCTATTCACTCCTGTCTGTGCTGAAGACATTCCCGCGACCATGGCGACCTTCCTTGACAACTCGTACAGTCTCGTGCACCTTGACAACACCGCCGACCAGCCAAGTCAGCAGGACCTCAAGACACAATTAGAAAAGGGCACAGATGAGACGAAGATGGAGACCATGCGGCGGATTCTCACGATCATGCTCAATGGCGATCCCATGCCCAATCTGTTGATGCACATTATCCGTTTTGTCATGCCCTCGAAAAGCAAGTCTCTGAAGAAACTTCTCTACTTTTACTACGAAATCTGTCCGAAGTTGGACGCGAATGGAAAGTTAAAGCAAGAGATGATTCTTGTTTGGTGCGCTCAACTGCCTGTGCAAACATGAGGGATATCGAGACTAATAGCCACCAGTAATGGAATTCGAAACGATCTCCAGCATCCCAACGAGTTCGTCCGGGGCAATACGCTGCGCTTTCTTTCCAAACTTCGAGAACCCGAATTGATCGAACCCCTCCTCTCTGCCGCACAAACCTGCCTCGATCACAGGCATGCCTATGTGAGAAAGAACGCGGTATGGGCATTGGCCTCTGTGTACCAGAATGCCCAGCACCTGATCCCAGATGCTCCTGAGATGCTACACACGTTCCTCGCTGGCGAGACCGATACCACCTGTAAAAGGAATGCCTTTGCGGCTTTGATGACTATAAGCCATGACAAAGCGTTGGAATATCTCACCGGAGTCCTAGACGGAGTGCCTAATGCCGATGAGCTGCTCCAGCTGGTTGAGCTCGAGTTTATCCGAAAAGATGCTGTCCAAAATCAAGCAAACAAGGCGCGGTATTTGCGGTTGATCTTTGATCTGTTGGAAGCGAACACAAGCACGGTTGTCTACGAAGCTGCAACCTCTCTGACAGCACTGACTAACAATCCCGTGGCTGTGAAGGCTGCCGCTGGGAAATTGATCGAGCTAAGCATCAAAGAGGCGGACAACAACGTCAAGCTTATCGTGCTTGACCGGGTTGACCAGTTGCGGAGACGGAATGAGGGCGTGCTGGATGATCTCACCATGGAAATTTTACGTGTCCTGTCCAGCCCCGACCTGGACGTCCGACGGAAGGCTTTGGCGATTGCATTGGAGATGGTTTCCAGCAAAAACGTTCAAGAGATCGTCATGCTACTGAAGAAGGAACTCAGCAAGACTGTGGTCGAACAATACGAAAAGAACTCGGAATACCGACAACTCCTGATTCAGTCCATCCACCACTGCGCCATCAAGTTCTCAGAGATTGCAGCCAGCGTTGTCGATGTCTTGATGGACTTTATCGCCGACTTCAACAACAGCTCCGCAGTGGACGTCATCTCCTTTGTCAAGGAGGTGGTTGAGAAGTTTCCTAAGCTTAGATCCTCGATCGTTGAACGCCTGGTGTCGACCTTGGGAGAGGTCCGGGCAGGAAAGGTATACCGTGGTTCACTGTGGGTGATTGGCGAATATTCATTACAAGAGAACGATATCAAGGAGGCCTGGAAACGAATCCGGGCGAGCCTTGGGGAGATCCCCATACTTGCTTCGGAGCAACGGCTGTTAGATGAGCAGTCGAACGAGGACGGCGAGGCTAAGGAGCAGGTCAACGGTCACTCCGCACCCAAACCCGCTGCCAGTGGATCACGGAAAATCCTCGCCGACGGTACATACGCGACTGAGAGCGCCCTAACCAGCGATTCCGCCGCAAAGGCGAGACTGGAAGCAGTCAAAGCAGCACAGAAACCTCCGTTGAGACAGCTTATCCTCGATGGGGACTACTACCTGGCGACGGTGCTTTCTTCTACCTTGACCAAACTTGTTATGCGTCACTCGGAGATCTCGAAAGACCAGGCACGCACTAATGCTTTGCGTGCCGAGGCCATGCTGATCATGATTTCGATCGTTCGAGTTGGCCAGTCGCATTTCGTCAAGGCACCCATTGACGAGGATTCTGTGGACCGAATCATGTCTTGTGTACGCGCTTTGGCCGAATTCACGGAACGCAAGGAACTTGAGGTTTCCTTCCTGGACGATACTAGAAAGGCCTTCCGTGCCATGGTACAAGCCGAAGAGAAGAAACGGGCAGCGAAAGAAGCCGTAGAAAAGGCAAAGACGGCTGTCCAAGTGGACGATGTTCTTTCGATACGACAGCTATCGAAGAAGAATGCAGGTGATGGCACAGATGAGATGGAACTTGATCTCGAGAAAGCAACCGGCGGGGATGCTTCGTTTGAAGATCTCTCCTCCAAGCTGAGCCGGGTGGTGCAACTTACTGGGTTTTCAGACCCCGTATACGCAGAGGCATATGTCAAGGTTCACCAATTCGACATCATCCTCGATGTACTCCTGGTCAATCAGACGACCGAGACTCTCCAGAACCTCTCGGTAGAATTCGCGACGTTAGGTGATCTGAAGGTGGTGGAACGACCAACTACACACAATCTAGGACCGCACGACTTCCTCAATGTGCAATCGACCATCAAGGTGTCAAGCACGGATACAGGAGTGATCTTTGGCAACGTCGTATATGACTCGCCATCGGGGACAGACACACACGTCGTCATCCTGAACGACGTGCATGCAGATATCATGGACTACATCCAGCCAGCGACATGCTCCGAATCAGCATTCCGGACCATGTGGACCGAGTTTGAATGGGAAAACAAAGTGAACATCAACAGCAAAGCGACAACGAAGACGCTACGAGAATTCTTGGATCAACTTATGAAGAGTACGAATATGACGTGTCTGACACCGGAAGCCAGCTTGAAAGGCGACTGCCAATTCCTGAGTGCAAATCTATATGCGAGGAGTGTTTTCGGTAAGTGACGCATCTCTGCGTGTAAAACTGTTTTGGTGTGACTGACTCTGGACCCAGGTGAGGATGCTTTGGCGAACTTGAGCATAGAAAAGACGGCGGACAACTCGATTGTTGGGTTTATTCGGATTCGGTCACGATCACAGGGGCTGGCCTTGAGCCTGGGGTCATTGAAGGGTTTGAAGGCAGGCACTTACTAGACCATATCGATCTGGAGTGGGAACAAAATGAGGCCGCCGAGCACCAGCAGGATGGGCAATACCGTCAGTCTAGTCAATAAGGGACTGGCGACAGAGCCGTGGTCGAAAAGGAAGAGCAGATGTCGGTGTGTGGAAAAATGCAGGATGAAAGACATGTGCCCAATGAAGACCACGGCATGCAAGGCTGGGCCAGGGGCCACGAAGACAAGGCCGGAGACTCGGGATAGCCGTTGAGGGCGCCACGAGGTCCGACAGGACCAACTGGTGACGGATGTGGGACACACCAGCGGATCCACGGCCCAAAATCCCACCAGCCGAATGGTCGCGTCTCACCAGCGCAGCTCCATCTCTGCGCGGCCACAGGAAATGATCCATCCCAGCCATCTCGCATCTCGCATCTCGCGGTGCCAACAATGCCAACAAATGCCACCAAGTCTTCATGCCTCACCATGTCTCTAAAATTTTGTCGTAAATGTCACTGTAAGGTCCTGAGATCACTGACTCCTCTATTGTCAGGAATTACTCACTCTCCGTCCACCTCACCTCTCTAGGGGTTGCATCGTCCTCACTTCGTCCTCACTTCGTCCTCACTTCGTCCTCACTTCGTCCTCACGCATACTACCATCGCCTTTGATCGTCGTAGCCCGATACTGAGGCAGCCCTTCTTCCACAGTGCCTATGGCACCATGGCTGCAACTGGCAGCCCTACCCTCGTCGCTCCTAGCCCTTATCGGCAGCTCGATTCCGTCAGTGGCATCCCAGGAGCTGAACTTGCAGTGGCCATACAATCTCCCACCCGATTCGAAATACTACCCCGAAGATGAACTGAGGGTCAAAAGGGATCTAGATGCACAACAGAAGCTGCAAAAGAGTAACCCGACCGGGGTGAGGAAGATGAGCGGAGATCCTGGAGAGATGTTCTATCTACAATACTGGGGCTTTGAGCAGCAGCAGGAGGAGTTCAACTGTGACGCATTAGATTGGGCCAATGCAACCACGTTCACATCCTTCGATCTCCCAGTCCGAGTCCACGACGAGGACCAGAGTCCGCGCCTCTTCCGGCGACTGCTACCAGGTTGGCACCTCTTCGCAGAGAGGGACTTCCAATGTCCGACGGGCACATCTGCCTGCACCTCGATCGATCGACCCAACAGCTGCTGCGCGACTGGCTACACCTGCCAACTGGTTCAGGACACTGGACTGGGTGATGTGGGATGCTGCCCGAGTGGCCAGGTGTGCGGAAATGCGCTCTCGACGACGTGCGCCAGCGGCTACACCTCGTGCCCGAACGACCCGGGCGGTGGGTGCTGTCTTCCAGGATACGCGTGCTACCAGGTCGGATGTGTCCAGACATCGACCGCGACGATTCTGACCAACCCAACGCCGTCCACGACCACTGTAACGAGATACACGACAATCACGCCTTCACCCTCAACGCCCACGCCCACAACCCCTACCTCGACGACCACGACCACACCGACCTCGACCAGAACTTCCAGCGTCTCCCCGCTGCCTCCAGTAATCTCGACAGTCACCCTCACGGTCACGGTCACATCTGCCACGACCCTGCCACTGACCTGCTCGTCGGGCTTCCGCTCGTGCCCGGCCACGCTGGGCGGTGGATGCTGTCCGACCGATCGTCAATGCGGCTCAGCAAATTGCCCTCCCCTCTCGACATCGTCGTCAGCGACGCCAGAACCGCCCGTGCGGCCGACCTCGCTGACCACGACGGTAGAAACGACCACCACGACGGCCACGCACTCAACATCGCCTTCCTACCCGGTGACCGGGTGCCCGACGGGCTTCTACGCCTGCTCCGCATACTACGTGGGCGGATGCTGCCAGATCGGCCGCGACTGCGCCTCGACGTCGTGTCCGGCGCTGCCCTCGACGACGCTCGTGTCGGGGAGCACCCTGACGATCGTCGCGCCGACGGGGTCGGGCATCACCGCGCCCGGCACGCTGCCCACGGGCAACTGCGCACAGGGCTGGGCGACCTGCGCCCCCAGCGTCGGCGGCGGGTGCTGTCCGAGCGGCTACCTCTGCGGCGCCACCAGCTGCAGCGTCCCCGCGGACGTGACTGGCCAAGGTGTCGGAAAGGAGGCGCCCAACGCAGCATCCAGCGAGAAGATGCGTTTCTGGCGGTCCGGCGGCGGCGGCGGCTTCTTCGGTGCTTGGGCCTTGATTCTCGGCGCGTGGTTCCTATTTTGACCTCCCCATCTACCGACTGGGTACATTGGTAATGTATGCATGTACATATACCGTGAAGGGAGAGGGCAGGGGTTAATTAATAGTGGCCACCATGTCTTCCTTCCTGGATGGATTTGATTGATTGATTGATTGATGCCTGAAAACGGGGACATAACCTTGCTCTTAATATCATGTACGTATGTAATGTACATACAAGTACAGTGGACAGTGCTTTTCTGGACAACAAACTACGGGGGAAAGCGAAGCAGCAATCTTTTTTTCTGACTTGGACATTGAGGGGGAGCGCAGACGATAGAATCACTTTGATGGCACATGATGGCTCAATAGCCTCGACTTGGTCTGTCGATGGTCTGGCTGAGAATAAAGAGCGTAATGACCAGATAGAATTTGCTTTCTTGTCTCTCTCAGAAAGCTGGGTTGACTTTGTCTCACTCCGTTGCTATAACGCAAGATCCTCCGCGGCGATTCACCCAAGCTAGAAGATTTTCTCATTCACGGTGTTTGTCGCAATCCCAAGAAAAAGAGTGGCGCCCAAACCCATCGCCCTGGCTACTCCGGCCCTCTTGGTGTATTTCCTTCCCTTGCTATCGCTTACAAGTACACTGCAGATGTTGGTCTCTTTCTTGCCAGTCATCAAGGTCTGACTCCGACCCATTGCCTAACGCCCTGCGCCCTTGCTCAAATCATTTGCTCACCCTAGTATGTTCCAATCAGTACCAAAGCCAGCCAAATCCCTGACTTGCACCCAATACGCCGTCACTGGCCTTGTTGCGGCACTGCCAGCTCATCATATTCTTTCAACTTGCGTTGCACGAGCTCGAGTGCATGTCGCTTGACCAGTTCTTTATCCTCCCTCACATCGACTTGCATGACATCCCACTCAAGCTCTTCCTCCGGCTCCTCCAACGTGGCCATCTGGCTGTGCACCATCCCTTCTTTCATGTAGTGACCGACTCGCGCAGCCACTCTCGCTTGCAGCGTTACTTCGTCAACCTTGAGGTAGATGAAGTGGACTTGGACAGACGGATGATCGTAGTTGGCGACGCGAATGACGTCGCGATATTTGCGCTTCAGGGCCGAACATGTGACAATGACGGAATTGGAGGTTTGAAGCCTTTTGATGGCTTCTTCTCGGAGGGTGATCAGCCAATCCCAGCGGTCAGCGTCTGTCAGCGGGATTCCTGAGGCCATTTTTTGCTTGTTGGCAGTAGGATGATACTGTGCATTTATTTAGTCTAGACGCACACAAATCGAGGACAGAGGCGCATACATCATCACCCTCGATGTAGGGTAACGACAACTCAGCAGCAAGGTGCTGAGCTACCGTAGTCTTTCCACATCCTGCAGGACCAGTAATGATCCAAATGTGTTCCAGGTGATCGGTCCCGTTTTGCATGGCTCGTGCAGAGGCCCCGTAATTTGAAGAAATCGGTCGATGAGGGTGCCGAAAGGGATGAGGTCTACTCGATCGTTCTGTCGACAGCATGGCGGCGTATGTCAGGCAAAGCAAACGGGTGATGTCACGGTTGAAGCGAACACGAGATACGGCGCTTAGTGCCGGGGGGAGACACGCGAGCAAACAAAGGCAATGAGCGACAGGAATAGTGCGTGGGGTTCAAGCAAGTCAAGTATAAGAGAGATGAAGAGTAAAAGAACCGGTCACTTACTGGGGAGGAGGGTTGGGATATAAAGAAGTAGCACATAAAGGGGGGCGGATGTAGGGTTGAGGATTGCCGTTCAGGTTCACCAAACTTGCTTTTTGGGGTGGCGGTCAGTGCTGGAATTCTGGATGGGAAAGAATTCGAAAGACTCGAGATGGCTGAATGTCGTACAGAGCTGGATTCGATCCAGGGTGACAGTTGCCCGGTCTTACCCCACACGCTGAAGTCCACTTAGGACGGTGGTTCTGCCGGTTAATATCTGGCGATGATGACCAGGTGGCAGGATCAGATCAGGTCCAAGTCGCGGACTGCGGCACCAAGATGACCGTCTGAAGCTTAAGGAGAATAGTGATTGACGTGGAATCGAGGCCCCCAGGAGACAGAGTTCTCGTATTGATCGGGGAAGCAGTAACAAGGACTGAATGGTGCTAGAGACTTTGGAGAATGTGCGGCCTGCGGGGAAGACGGAAAAGATTCCAAGTGATCGGCAATTGAACCATCAGCCTTTTGACACTGGAGGGCAATCCCCGTCAGTTACCGTTGCCGATGAGAGGCGTTGAGGAGGAGGACGACGATGAGGAGATCCAAAGAGTTGGGAGAGTCTCGACCAAGAGTACCATCCGTCCTCTCGGGACACAGATAAGACTCAAAGACTCCATACCCGCCACATGCTTATCGTTCAGAAACTCTTCTCTGGCTTCACATCTGACTGGTCTTGTCTTGGCCCAACGGTCGGAAAGTCACAAACTTGCAGAGCTTTGTACCGGATTCATGTCTTCACGGAGGTCCGTCTCGAGGCAGGCACATGGTCGATATGAAGCCCAAAACATTCGCCGCAGGACAGTGAAGAAGGGCATGGGTATGTTGGAGATGATGTAGGCGATGCCTTATCACCCACTCGCGACACGATGGGCACGGACTCGAGGATCCTCTGGTATATTCCATACCTTTGCCCTAGGCTAGCCGGGTCTCTGAATGCTGTAGGAAGATTGTTGACGGGAGGTGGTGAAGAGAATCAACGCGCAGGCAAAACCAAGTGTAGAAGCGCTTGTCGCTTAAGATTGATGGGGGCTTGGCACTCATCTTGGGGCAGCACGGATGGCTAAGCGCAGCTGCGGTTCCAGAGAACGACGTACCTAGGTAGCCAGGCAGCCAGGCTCGCTAGGGCATGATTGTCGCCTGTTATACAAAGTGTAGCGCAGCTCACATCTTTTGAACACAACATTTCTGCTGCATCTCCCATATCCTCAGGCAATATTCTCCTCACAGCATCCCAACCGCTAGATAACTACACCTGCAGCATCCCCTTCCGTCCCCCACCTTGTCTACCATGTCAGCATTCTTCTTCTCAACTCCGGTCGATATCGACATTGTCCTCGAAGACGCCGACGAGCGACAAACTGTCGATGTTAAGCTCGACAAGAACAGGCGGGAAAAGGCACCCCTATATCTCGATGGCGAGTCTGTTAAAGGCGCCGTCACAATAAGACCAAAGGATGGGAAAAGGCTGGAACACACGGGTATCAAGGTCCAATTCATCGGTCTGATAGGTATGCCACAATAGAACTGCGCTTTGGCTGGGTCACCCTTGGGATCTGACTCTAGCTTGTCTAGAAATGTTCTTCGACCGGGGAAATCATTACGAGTTCTTGTCGCTAGGACAGGAACTTGCTGCGCCGGGGGAGCTCCAACATCCTCAGACCTTCCCATTCAACTTCAAGAACGTCGAAAAACAGTACGAGTCATACAACGGCATCAACGTCAAGCTCCGATACTTTGTGCGCGTCACAGTCTCGAGAAGGATGGCCGATGTTATTCGGGAAAAGGACATTTGGGTCTACTCATATCGGATACCGCCGGAGACAAACAGCTCAATCAAGATGGATGTCGGCATTGAAGACTGTTTGCACATCGAGTTCGAATACTCCAAGAGCAAATACCACCTCAAAGATGTCATTGTTGGGAGAATCTACTTCTTACTGGTCAGACTGAAGATCAAACATATGGAGCTGTCTATTATCCGACGGGAGACGACTGGTGTCGCCCCCAATCAATACAATGAGAGCGAGACGTTGGTGCGGTTTGAGGTACGTGGTCGATATCTTTGCATGGTCCTTGATGCTCACGGTTGATTCCAGATTATGGACGGTTCTCCATCGAGAGGTATGATATCCCCTCTTTCCCCGATGCGCTTGTGCATGGAGTTTCGCTCTATGCCAATGCTTTGAGTCGTGGGACAAGGACGAGTAACAATGATATACTGACGAGGGACCAGGCGAAACGATCCCCATTCGACTGTTCTTGGGAGGCTTTGACCTGACCCCGACCTTCCGAGAGGTGAACAAGAAATATTCCACCAGATATTACCTCAGTCTGGTGTTGATTGACGAAGGTACGTTCCTATGATATGCTCCGCCTTTGAATGAGTCGTCCAATCCCTGTCTTTGTGAGAGCCATTGAGCCTTTTCAGCCTTTCAAACATGCCTGCACTGCTGTTCCCCCACTCGAGGCTCATCTTCAATTGCCGACACGTGCCAAAATTCCCCACGCTAGGCCTGGTATCCGACTTCTCAATACCCGTTTAATGTTGGATTCCACCTTTTGATCCAGCTGACATTGTGCAAATAGATGCCCGCCGCTACTTCAAACAGTCAGAAATAGTGCTCTACCGACAGGCGCCCGAACTAGCTCCCCCACTAGCAACAGACCAACCTGGTGCTGGCGGCAAATTGCCCATCCACACACCGCCGACACCTGCCTAAACCAGGAAACCTCCTCCTCGCATTCGCCATTGGCCATGAAGATCTTCGCCGGGAAAATCTTTCTACCAGAGATGCAGGCGTCTGGATAGGGTTACAATGCACAGAGGGACTCGACCCAAAATGGGCAATATTCCGCGTCGAATTGTGTACCTTCACATTGCCATTGGGCATCTCATAAGTGACACACACCACCATGTCTGCAAGTCTAATCCGGGTTTCCACGCGGCGAGTTTCGAGTCTGGCCCAGAGTACAACGTCAAATCCGGGGATTCTACCGGCTCTTCCTCGAAGAATGTGCTGTGGAATGGCACGCTGGAAGCTATGGACTCAATCCACCAGTCCCCCCAGTGGGCGCCACAGAGTCACTCGAGTACATAGGCAGCCTGCCGACCTTGACTCCAAGGATTTCTCCAATGACTCAATGCGCATTACCCCGAAGTTTGGGTGGATTGATGGCGATCGCCCTCCATACTTCATCAAACACAATATTTTCCATGCGCCCGATTTGTCTCTCAGTTCTATATTTCCTCATGTGTCTTTCTCCTCTTGAAAACATGCGGTGATACATTCGTGCTCCGAGCTCCCGATCGTGATATTCAGAGTCGTTGGCAACAACCTTAGCCTTCCATCTTCTCGAACAGCCCCGAAGAAACTCCTTTTCTACTCGATGCCCAGAAACCCCCAATCCTCTGCCACAACCCTGGCCCAGCTGTCTAGAGCCGCTTCGATCGCCTTGCCCGGCCCGTCATCCTGCCACGCGCGTGCCCCGGGGCCTTGTAATCTCGGCAGCCCTTGCCAGAACTTCCGGACGCGCAGAATCAAGCCGTAGAGAACGCGGAGGTGGGCCTTGCCGTCGTCCACTTCGCTAACCCCCAGTCTCCGCATGGCAATGGGCAATCCTTGAGAAGGGTCCTTTTGCTTGAGATCTTGTGTCATCCTAGCAATCGCCTGACCGTCACTCCTCAACTCAACGAACTTGGATAGCACAACCTGCAACTCCACCTGCTGGGGCTCTGGTGGCGGAGTAAGACCTCGCAGCCGCTGGTCTGCTAGAAATGTCTTGCAAGGGTGCGCCACGCGCAATACGAGATAAGGGGCGGCTGCGCTTGCTAACTTGGAATATTCGATCCTGAGATCTCCCTGGTCCTTGGTACTTTCCGTAGGCCGCTGCAGCGATACAAGCCCAAATAGCGCATCCAACGCTGCGTAGCAAATGCTGCGTCTCACGGCAAACACCGGCCGGTGGACACTCCCAGGTCTCGTCACTAGCAAGTCTTTCAATGGGTCATTAGTGAGATCATCTGGAATGTCGTAAAACCAAGGGTTCGCGAGCAGTGATGCCTGGAATATGACAACGGCATACTCCTTGCATGCGTCTTCCCGGACCTCTTCTGACAGCTGGAAGATGGGAACAATGGCATCATGCAGAAGCCGGAAATGTTCGATGTCAAACGTCTCATCTTCGAGAATTGTCTCTTCAGTGTAACCTGAACCAGGCGGGTTGGGTAGACCACCAGAATTCAGGATACTAACGGCGATGGAGATGATGTCGGGTGCCAAACCACCTAGGTGAGGGCGATCCACTGACCGTGACCTTCTGTGGCTCACATGTTTCTGCAAGGCTTCGAGCATCACCACTGCAGTGACGGTGGCATTCCTCCATAACGGTGCTTGACTGTTCGTGGGGATCTTGGTGTATTTCGTGTTGATGATCGCGGAAAGCACTTGGCATGCTCTTTGCACGGCTAAATTGTCGATAAAATGCTCGTCCTCCGCGTACTCCAGAATCAAGTTCCGCAGGTTATCCAAACATGTAGAGGCAAATGCTATGAACGTTGGCTTCTGCGCAGATTTCGAGATGGCTGACTTCTTATGTTGGGGACCAATCCTCCCATCCTGAATATTAAGGGCGAGACTTAGCATTCTGAGCATGAACTGGGAAAACTCTGACACTTGGCCACGCAAGAGGGATTTCAGGATTGCCATGCACTGCAAGGCCTCCTTCTGTTCCGGTGCCAGAGCTTTTATGTCATTTGTGTAAGGAGGATGCAGACACAGCAGAATTCCGCACTCGATGGCGTTCATTAGCATAGGTGTTTGGCCTTGCATATAATTCGAAACAGCGACGGGCCTGGTCTTGTACGCTTCGACCAGGACATTAGCATGCGAAGTGAACGCTTGTTGATTCGACGGTCCATCACCGGCCACATGGTGAGGTTCAGAGTCTTGTCCAATCTTTGCAGGATGATAGTCTGTCCAAAGCTGCATTGGACGCACAATCAGATCTTCATCCACGTCTCCCAAGATCGACAGCGCGGAAAGAAGTTTTGACAAATTCGAAAAGGCCAACGAAGACGCAACCAGCGAGCTCGTACTTAGGAGAGACTTCAAAACGTCCATAGTACGGAGCCATGTGTTGCTAAAGTCATTGTGGGTGGCGACCACTGTTAGATTCTGAGATATAATCTGAATAATACCCTCCGTCAGTTGAGCCGCGGAGTCCATCCAGTCGCTCTGATCGCTCTTGTCTGCTGCATACTGAGTGATGCAAAATCTAACAGTGTCGAGCAGACCACCTTCGAGCATGATTGCCCATGTATTTGGGCTTAGCGCCTCGCTCGAGGCATCAAGCATCTTTAGTAGGATTTTGATGGCTGCGTTTCGAACATCTGCACGCTCATCTTTGCACAATTCAATCAACTGCAGTAAAATGACACTCCAGATTAATCCAGAAGACTCGGAGTTTGCGGTGACTGATTCAATCCGGCTCTCCAGAGTTGGCATGGAAGAGAGATCGATCGTCTCGATCCTTGACAAAGCTTGAGAGGCGAGACTCCACAGGACAGTCGTGCTTGTTAACGCCACGTTCAAGTCATAATACTGAGAGCCAAATTGACGCAGAAGTTGAGCCAGTTTTGCGAGCGAAGCAGTATCCAGAACACCGAGAAAGTCCGAGGCAATCAGCTGTATAGATCTGAATGCGACTCTTAATATCTGAGCCGTCTGCGCATGATTTTCGGCCTGTTCCGTGGATGCATCGATAGGCGGCGGTCGTGCCTGTCCCCTCTTCGCGAACGATATTGACAGTATCTCGAGGGCGATAGGCCAGCAGTTGTTCAGAGATTCTCCGCTATGGCTAAGCATACTTTCAAGAGAATCTAGAAGTCTCTTGTGGATTTCCAGCTCGACACCATCATACCTTCGACTGGGGGTCTCATCAAAGAAATCTAACTGTTGTAAGAGGGATCGCAAGCAGCGGGATCTAATGGTATCGGCCTCGCTGGCTTCGAAACGTGGGTCATCCAACAACTTGACTGTCTCCATCGAGATCAAGTCCAATATGCTCGCAGATTGTATGCGATGATTGTCAGCAACACTGGTGTCATGAGAGAGGCGCAGCAAACGACTTGCAATTAGATCCCAGGAACAGGCTTGCTCTGCAGAAGATGCGAAGCGGTATATGTTGATGCGCGACAAATCGCTGAGCTTGTTAAGCACGAACCCGATCTCCAGATCAAGCGTTTTTGACTTTGTCCACAGACCAGATACACTTCGAGAGACATGATGTGCAGGTCTTGGAGCCCCTAGACGAGTTGGTGAGATAGGAGAACCAAGGCTTTGCTCCGCGGGTTGCGAATCACCTTCCGCATCACTTTGTCCAAGCAGGCGGAATAAGGCATGCACAATAACCGCAAACGCCTCGGCGCTAAAACTTCGTGTGCTGTCGAGCATTCGCTTTGTTGCCGCCTGGACGGCGGCTATCTCTGTCGAGAGAGTTGTCTGACCGTCGTGACCCATCCTCGGACTTTCTGATTGCGAGGTTGCCGCAACCGTGTTTGGCATTGCAATCAAAGCTTCAACCGTCTGCATGGTTTCAATGAGGATGAACCAAGCATCCTCTTCTAGCGTCGGCCCGAGAGCAATACCAAGGTTTAGCAACGCCCGAAGACAAAGCAGGTGCCTGACGTTGAGCGGTGAACTGCTGACCTGGAAAGTGGGTGTCGGCGGTGGCTCAGCTGGAGATTTAAGCACATCGTTGAAAAACCCATGTTCAGCATTTGTGGCTCGAGGGGATTTGAGACTTTGAGAGGCTGCTATGAAGCTACTCGCATTGGAAGGTATGGATGCTTTTGCCAAAGTTGTGAGCAAGGCATCTCTGGGTGTGGAGAGCTCGAGCACACCCGAAACCTGGGCCAATTTTTGAACTGATCGGATCAACATATGGTAAAACTCAGAGTCCAGTGCGGCATTGAGGAACGTTGAGCAAGTCGCAAGCGCGGCGGGCCAGCAGGACTCGATGAGATCTGCAGATGTCCGGATCTGCGCGTATAATCGATGGTTTGTCAAGGTCAGAGGATTGATGAGCCGCTGATATTTCTGAGAGGCAGAAGTTGGACGAATGGGTCTCCGTGCGGCATCGTCGTCTGTCCGGTCTGTGGCAGAACTATCTCTGCGGCCCAGTTCCGATGAGTCTCGTTGAGCGACTCGGCTCGGAACACTCAGTGGCATAATGAACTTTGACAGGCCATCACATAGATGTGAGATGCAACCCAGCACCAGAGTGTAGATATAAGTGCTTGGGATTGCAGGGGGAGTGTTCTTCTCGGGTTGATCCATCAGACGAACAGCCACGACACTCCAATCGACGCTGATACCAGTAGTATTTGCGTCATTCGAGGTCACAGAGGTGATGGCACCACCCAAGCCTTGCGCCTCAATGGATGCAGCCTCTTCGCTCTTTGGGTCGGTTACACGCTGAACAGGAACAGTAGATTGGCGCCCAAGCCCGATCAACGATGGATCCTCCGCTGCGATACGGACTAATGCAGACATCAACTGGCCTATCAGTTTGACGGGGTCGTCTCCCTTGTCGAACAGACGAAAGGCTTCTCGGAACACGCTGAAGTCAGAGCAAAGAGTACGAAAGAACTCGAGGAAAAGAGCTCGTTTCCATGGTGGGTTGCCGTCCTTCTCCAGGGCAGCCATAAGTAGAGGTGTCATCTCTGCCAGTTGATCTCGGAGGTCTGCAGCCCGAGATTGAAACATTAGGAGCAAGATAGACAGAGCGCGCGCCGTCATACCGAATGCATCCTTTCTCGCCAAGACACGCGACAGACCGTGCGCAAGGTTTTCCGGCCATGTCTGATCGCGGAGTCGGTCGGCTGTAAGGAGCGAATCGTAACTTGACAGAATGGTCTGCAGAGTTTCGAGCAAGAAGCCGATGGGTAGACTTTCCACTTTTAGATATTGCGGTTTTTGGTGGTCAAGCAGCAGACAAAAGTCATCGAAGAGCCGAACTGCATCGTCCAGAGAGGCACCTCTTGAATCTGCAGCTGAGAAGTCCTCTCCATCGTCCCCACCTGACGGCCTAAGACTTTCTCCCTGCACAGCCTTTTCAAACACCGCCGAGACTAACTGTTGGAAAGTCGCTGCAGCTGTGTTGCTCACAGCGGCCGTCCGGCTGGATTGGAGAGACGCACATAGCTCTAGAATTGTCGCAAGGAGGTCTCCATGTATGTCATCGGCATAGAGCTGGAGCAGAGAAGGCAGAGTCTGGAGGATTTTGAGTTGAGGCTCATAGCCTGCAGCAGCCCCATCACGGAAAGCGGCTAGGAGATCAGGTAGCCTCGTCCGAGCAAGGGCATTGCTTGCAGTCAGCCTCTGGATGCAGGCAGTTCCGGTGGTTGCTAGCTTGGTATTTTTGGTCCTGCAAGCGAGAAGAAAGGGTTCAATGAACAGAGGCCGCCGGCACAGGTCACCGGCCAGTTGAGATTCGGATGTCACCGAGATTGTTTTGAGGTCAGCAAGCGACTGCTCGGCGGCGACGCGCACGTCATTGTTTCGTCGCTTCGAGTCTGATATGAGGCTCGCCAACTCGGACTGGAGAAATGCATGTGTCATCCCTGCTTCGCCTCATCATGGGCAGAGAGAAGGGAGCGTCGTACTGCTTGGTGTTGGTGGTACAAGAGAAGCAGCGCAATGTGGCTCAAGGTGGCCTTTCCAAGGCGGCCAATCAGATGCCGCCAAGGCTCGGCCATCTCTTTTAAGGACAAATGTAATGCTGCTTTATCGATCCGACCACCCCCTGACAGCCTTGTCCCATCGAGGTCTCGTCTATGGCGAGGGACCAGAGAACAGTCTCGAGGAGGAGATACAACATGATTTAGTCAATTAGCTGGTTGAGGAGTGTCTCTCCTAGAATAAAATGCCAACCACACTGCAAATGTGAAGGGACATCGAGAGCATTACAGGTCAGAACAAGAGTATACAAAACATCAAGGGGTAGAACCCGGCCCGTGAGAAGACCACGGAAGGGACAAAGACCCTGAACTCAGTCATACGCATCAATGTGGTCTAGGCGGACCGAGATATGCGCCCTAGCTGCCGTTACAAGCCCACAAACCACCCAAACAAATCCAAACGCCACATATCCTACCGGAAGCCAGTAAGCCTTTGCATTGTCAACCGCCAGATGAGTATTGCGGTTCACTTCGATGATGTCGTTATCCGAGGCGAACAGGAGTTGACACCGGCAGCTCCGATAGACACCAGCCAGCTGCAACATGGTGCCAATGGTTAGTACAGCTGCATTGGCACAGACAAAAAACCAGTAAAACATCTTCAGTCCTTCTGTCGCGTATTTGTTTCCCTTGTTGCGAAGCATCCACTGATATGCGATGTGCAGGGCCGGAGCGACCAATGCAAGGATTCCATAGACGAGGAAGTTGAATGATCGGCAGTCAAAGCCAACAGTTGGCGTGTTCTGTCGGCCATCAAGAGTCAGCATTAACGCACCCAGTGCTGACCACGCTCCCGTCTGGAACAATACTGGTCTTGCAGATCAATCAGACTTACGTATGAGACAATAATGGCGCCCACCGACGGAATGGCCACGCAGAGCCAAGCAATCACATGGCCCACCAGCAGCTGGAAACTCTTCGCCAATGTGAGGGATGGGTATTTGACCAAATGCCGTCCTTCTGAGTTGTCGATTCTGTCCGCCATTAGGTTGAGTGACAAGGGTTCATTATCGTTTAAGTCGGATAACGTCTTCTCTGGATTGCTCTGAACACGAGTCAACCATTCATGCCACAGCAGTCCGTTGAAATAGCGCTCGCGCAGTGGAACACTTCGGTCGGAGAGCTGAAAATATCGGCCAAGCGTAGTCTTGGTCAAACCCGCATTTACGCTGCTGGCAAAGCAATTTGCAGCCACAGAGAGAATCACCAGCCACGAGTACCAGATCCCAAAAGCGAGGCCATTCGCAGTATCATTGTCGCCAAGTTTTGTGTAAGCGTCATAGAAGACCGATGCCGTCACCGCAAGGAAGAGGACCGTTGGCAAGAAGACGGCCTTGAAGAAGTCGGTACGAGCCTCGACAAGAGTCTTGATCGCGATCTCCACCAACGCTCGAACTTTAGGAGTATTATCCACTCCTTTGTCTGATTCTGGCGAGAACAACGTGTCAAGTTCGATGGTCTTCCTATTCGAGTCTTGACCCGAATCTCTTTCAGCTGTTTGTTCATCGTATTCATAGGGGCATTCGGTGTCGCCGACCAGGACGACCACCCATTTCAAGAGATCAATCGAAGAAAGTTCGCCCCAATTCGGCCTTCCCGCATCCAGACGCGAGTTGATATCGCGCAGCATCGTTGCATCAGACCAAATCTCTGAGAACGCACCAAAAATAGCACTTGCTGGATCGCCGAGCAGATTAATCCATTCCTGAGTATATCTTCGAACGAATCGCCAGAACCACCTCCAGACATCTCCGAACTTCATCGAGGTTAGCCTTGCTTGCGACCCTGAAACTGAATCTTTAATGTCGCCGAAGGGACACAGCAAGAGAAGACCGATGTAAGGCACAACCCAGCTAGTCAGGGGCTGCAGCCATTGTGACAGGTCGCTTGGCTGATTGCCAGGACAGTGTGCTTTGCACCATCCCATCGTGATATTGATCGAAGGGAACGTGGTCCCTGGACGGTAAGTTTCGGTGTCGTTCAGGCTGCAAACATCCCAAGGGTCCTCCTGCAAAAGGATCCGGAGCTCATGCGAACGGGCGGCCTTCATGCAACAGATGTTGCTGTCGTAAGCAGAGGTCGAAGTAATGATGAGGCTTAAGGAGAGCAGTATCGCAAGCCTGGTGGCTGTAGTCACTTCTGTTGGGGATGTCATGCTGGGCGCTGAATTGCAAAGTTAGACATCGACGGTGTTCTTCAGCAGCATCTGTCCGGCCAACGTGCTGAGGTTGGCGATAGTGCAGACACTCCTTATACTCGTAGACCCAGAGTTTTGCTCACAATAAGGCTGAATCGGGCTCCTCGGAACACCACGAACAGAATGGCTCGCCAGTTCTCATCGGGAGCAAGACGCAGAGCCATCTCGTGTTGGTGTGGTATGGTTGCTGTGGCCCCAGATTGGACGGGCAGAAACGGCTGGTCTCGCGTAAATGTGCTGGAAGCGACCACTAGGACCGGAGCGATGCAGCGCCCATGCTCCTTTGGGTGCGAGCTTCATCTGCAAGGACACAAATCCGGCACCTTGCATTGTACTTGAAGGGCATCTTTTCTCTGGTGCGTTGCTGGCAGCATCTTATTTGCTCGACCGTTTACAAGACCTTCGGACTTCCAGCTTGAAGTCTGTCCAGTCACTTCTCGCAGACTGGAGCATGCCCGTGGTCGAGGCGATGTATCTGTGGTCCGTGCATTCTCAGCCTCATTGTCCCAAAGTCCCCACGCTGCGGTTCTTTTGCTTGTCCGAATACAGAGAACAATATGTTCAGCTGCGGTAGATTCCCTCGAGCTTCTTCACGTCTTTGCTCTATTCCCACATTTCTGCACAACGCTCAGCAGAATGGAAATAGGCTGGAGGATATACGCACTCTCCCTCGTTGTGCAGATCCTCTCACAGACCACACATGCTGGCGCAGAGTTGTCGCAGCGTCAGTCAACTAATACTACCCAGCAAATCGATGTCTCCAAACTGCCACCGTGTCTGCTATCCACTTGCAGCTCCAATCCTCTCGGAAGCGCACCGGAAGACGCGTGCACGCCGATAAAACCGTCGACACTGTTATATGAGAAAAGTTGCTACTGCGCTCTCAAGGACCCGCTTTACTGCGCGTGGTCGTGCACTTGGTGGGAATGGATGGCCGTCGAGGACTGGTTCGTCCAGGAATGCGGTCCAGACTCTGATAACCTTTCGTACGATGGTCTGCCGGCCTGTGCGCAGAGTTGTCTACATCCAGCGCTTGTCTATTACGGCTGCGTCAGCGAGGGTCGCAACTGCTTCTGTCTTCATGGGAGCTTGTTCGATTGCCAGTCGAACTGTCACAAGGAGAGCGAGAGAACGGCCATCAAGAACTGGCTGGTAGAGCGCTGCGGTGTCAGTCCTGCACTGGGCCAGAAAGGGGCCGACACCGGTGTGTTCTATGGCTCCGCGGAGGACGACTCCGAGTCGAGACAGTCACCTGTCCTTTTCCGGCCCAAACGGAAGGAATTGAAGTGGTACGAGATCTTTGCGATTGTGCTGCTTTGCGCCTCCGTCCTGGTAGGAGTACTCGTCTGGATTGATCTCCGTGTCCGGGAAAGAAAAAGACGCAAGCCAGCACGAGCCCGAGGCCAGGGTGGGATAGCTCATGCTCTGAGTGAGAATCCCCTTGCCCTCAGGCTGCGGGGGATGGGAAGATGGAAAGCTCTTCCGGGAGATGCAGAGGGGTGATCAACGGCAATCTTGACCCAGTCGTGGTCTTGATTTTGACAACATCTGGCCGGAAGATCTGTCCGAGATATCCTTTGCCAGGCCAGAAAGCCGATGGATAATGAAATAGTAGTGGACGGAAGAGGGGAGTTGAGCCGCTTTAACCAAGCTAATCATTTTGCTAGAGCCAGCGATATGGTATCGATAATCCATCACCCTCAATCGTTTTTCTGGTTCATTGTATATTTGACGGCCTGATATCTACGTAGACTACTAGGGATGGTTGTGATTGAGTCTGTTGTCTCTATTGTCCCCAACAATATCGCCAAGCGTGCCAAGCCAACCACAGACGAGATCACGTGCGCGCGTCGTCCTATGCCAAGGCTGAATGACCCAAGCGACGAGGCTGTGGCGCGTGCCCGCCTTCTCAAGTTTCTCCCCATTAAAGTCGCCCCTCCTAAGTTCTTGTATTCGTCTTTCCTTCCCACAAGTATTGATCCGCCGCAGAACGATTCACTTTGTGACAACACACGCTTTATCCAACCCGATTGCCATCTCAACATGGGTGCCAAAGTGCCGCGAAATTTCCGGCTCCTGGAAGAGTTGGAGAAGGGCGAGAAAGGCCTCGGTGCAGGTCTGCGACTACCTGTGAATGTTGCTTGGGGAATATTGTTTCTGACTCTCGTGCAGAGGCTTGCTCATATGGGTTGGCCGATAGTGATGACTTGATGATGACCAATTGGAACGGCACCATCCTTGGACCTCCTCACGTAAAGCGCCCATACCGCCGTTTCCACTGAGGGGCAAGATCGAGCTGACCCGTTTGCTATACAGAGCGTCCACGAGAATCGCATCTACAGCGTCAACATCCATTGCGGCGAACAGTATCCTGACCTCCCACCTACCATCCAGTTCGTGTCGAGGGTGAATCTGCCATGTGTCGATCAAAAGACGGGGAAGGTGAGGATAAATACCATGAAAGGCACACCGTCAACTCTAACCCTTGCGGATAAGGTTGATCCATCGAAGCTGCCTTGCTTGGCGAATTGGAAACGAGACTACACCATGGAGACAATTTTGATCGAGCTTAGAAGGTACGTACGCTGGGCTATCCTGTCGTGCGCGAAAGGTTACTGATGTCCGCAGGTACATGGCTCTACCACAACACAAGAAACTTCCGCAACCCCAAGAAGGCACCACTTTCTAAGATGTGCAATATGGGCATGGTATTATGGAGTTGGACCTCTGAATGTATAGCGATGAATCACGAGTTCTTACGAAGGCATACTTGGCGTCGGGAATCGTTCATAGCACCATTCTAGCTGCAGGAATGAGATGATAGAAAGGTATGCACAGATAGCAGCTACCATTGGTCACTTGTATTTCCACTGTCTCCTTGGATGTCCGTAAGTACGGTGTTAGCAAGAGAATGTCGTCAGGCATCATGATAGATTCCGGTCGACTTCAGCCTCGTCATCGGCAAACCTGCCTAGGCATCGCTGGCTGGCCGCTTGCGAGGCTGACCTGTATCTGTCTTCTCTGTACCGAGTACAATTTCTTTCACTTCCAAACTTCATGTACCCTTTATGAATCCCACCTGAGATGTGCGGATGCCACGTATTCTTGCTCCGCACAAATCGGGGCTTCATCGACTAGCGTGTAGGTGCGACTTCTGTGGTTTTGGCGGAGACTTCTAACAAGCAGGATGCAGGTCTGTCACTATACAAAGTTCTGCTCCGCGAGAGCACGCGAGTTGGGGCTGCAATCCAAAACAATGCCGTCGCTGGAACACTTCAGTCCTTGATCCGGTTCCGTTTCCATCAAGACCGCAAGCTGCTTTCCCCTTCACAGGTCGCCAACGGTCTACAGGCCGGCCATGACGCCCTCTCGCTCCTTCGCGCATGCGCCGCTAAATCGGGCAATGCCTTACACAAGCTGAGCCAAACCCTCGAGCATGTGGCTCAACAAGCCGAATCTATATCGAAACACCGCGCCGAACTCGCTTCGCGATGGAAACCGCCTCCACCCCAGCGGCATGCTCATCTGGAGAACCTGCGCCGCGTGGCTGACAAGGCAAACCACCTCTCCACTCCTGACAACCCACGCATTTTTCAGCACCCGAGACCGATATCTGAAGTGAAATCAGGTGTCCGCAAAGTGCCCAACCTGATGTTGACCCAGGGAATTCCCCTTCTGAAATATCCAGGCCCGACGCCGGTGCTGATGAATCGAGTGTTGAAGAATAAGCTGCAGTGGGGTGTTCGGAAGTGGGCACAGCACCTGGACCTCGCAGCAACGATTCAGGTCGCTGAATGGGAAGACGAGTGGGATGGCATCCTCGCCCGAGAGCAGGGCATTGCAGAGTCACCGGAGATTGTTACCACGAACGCTCAGCCAGAAAAGCAGGGAGAAGAGACGCAAATGGACCACAATCAACCCTCGTCGAGTGTCAGCATCCAATTTGTCGGACTAAACCGCTACAACGTCAGAGAGAAGAGAGACCAAGACCGGCAACTCCCCTCTGACAGTCCCGCCGCTCCGAAGGTTTCGTGGACACTGGCGCTCCGCCAAGTTGACCGACAACTCGAGCAGGCCGTTCAGGCGCGTGGACGTCAGTACGCGGAGCTCGGAGACAAGTACTGGCAGGTGGTGGTGAAAGAGAGAGAGCTGAGGGAAAAGGAGAGGAGGGAGAGGAAACATGCCAGGAGGATGGCACGGAAAAGGGTGACAGATGTTTCCAAGACTGACGGGGACAACGAGCCTGTGAGCAGCGTGTCTTCTGGCTTCATATAGAGCCTGCACCTCGAGCAGGAATAACCAGGTGCGTTCACCTCCATCACTAACTCTGAATCTGAATCTGAGTCCAGTGACTGGTTTACACATCAATCATTGATGTACCTCCAAGGGTAGCCAGCCAGCTAGGATTGACTATAATACCAACCACAGTCATTCCCACGGCCCAAGGTCATAATCTAATAATTCTAAGTGACTTAACCCGAAACCGATAAAACAATACCCTAGTCACTTGGAGTGACCCGTCTAGAACTCTCTAACCGTTCCAAGCTCTCGTCGACTCCCCAGCCGTGCTTCAACAACTCGCCGACCTCCTCCAACCTCAGGCCCATCGTCTCCGGGTAAATCCACCACACGACCACCCAGCCCAGCGCACAGATGGCCGCGTAGGTGACGAATGTCCATTGCGCGCCTAGCATATCCATCATAGGCAGGAAGGTCAGGCCGACGACGGTGTTGCAGAGCCAGTTCGTCGCAGTCGCCAGCGAGGAGCCCAGAGAGCGGACGGAAAGAGGGAAGAGCTCGGATTGTTGCCAGGGTACAGGGCCGAGACCCATCGCGTAGGTTGAGACGTAGAGGAGCATGGCCACCAGGATGGCTATGGCGGGGAGCTGGGGGACGGTTTTCCCAGTAGAACTGTCCACGGTAGTTTCTATCCCATCGCCTGAATGTAAGGGGACAAATGTGAAGGCTCCAGCGCAAAGGAGAAGGGCCAGGACCATGATGGGAATGGTGAGCAGCAGAATCCGTCTCCGGCCCAATCGGTCAATCAGATGAAACGCCGCAATGGTAAAGATAAAGTTCGTGCCGGCAACGCTGAGTGATGTCAAGGTCGGCGACTGGAATCCCAGTAGTTGGAAGATAGTAGCCGAGAAGTACATGAGGCTATTGAATCCACACAGCTGCTGAAGGGCTTGCAAAGTGCATGTAATTGTCAGTGCTCGGGCATGTGGAGGGTGGAGGAGAAGGGATTGCAGGGTTGTGGAGATTAGGAAGTTGGACTTTGACTGTGCTGAGTGACGGAGCTGGATGTGCGCCTCTTCTTCGTCAAGCAGCTCCTTTTTAATGGCGCGGATGGTCTCATTCACGATGTTGGTGGTGTTGCCTTTCATCCCATGGTAGACTCTCTTCAACACCGCACGAGCTTCGCTTTCCCTTTGCACTTTGGCCAGATAGCGAGGCGTCTCGGGCATGAATGCTAACATGACAAGTTGTGCAAGCGCGGGAGCAGAGCCCAGGCCGACCATCCACCTCCATCCGCCGCTCATGGTGGAAAACGCCCAACCGACCAAGTAGGCGATGACTTGTCCCCCAGTGATGAAGAGAAGAGATACCGTAACAAGTCTGCCTCTCAGGTGACTAGGTGCTAGTTCCGAGATATACAGAGGCACGATCAGACTGGCACCCCCAATGGCCAGTCCCACAATACTTCGGCCCAGTATCATCCCCCAAACGGACGTTGTGACGGCCTGCCATAAAGCGCCAAGTGTGAAAAGCGCATCAGCGAACAATATAATGTTTTTCCTCCCAACCCGGTCCGCCAGGACGCCCGCAATTGGACTCGCAATGAGCGCAAAGAGACTGGTGCATGAAGTTATGAGGCCCTTGTCCAAGGTGGTTAAATGGCGAGAGGACAGGTCGGTACCGATGGACACCAAGGTACTGCTTATAACTCCTGTGTCATAGCCAAAGAGCAGTCCTGACACGCAAGCAGAGACCGTCAAAGCCCATATGAAGGCATTTGCAGAGGACTGAGTGGTTGGGGAGGAGGATGCTTGTCCGTCGTCCCGTTCGCGGTCTGCGATGAGCGGGGCATCTGGAGATGTATCATCGCGTGTAGAGGGCATGTCTCGAAGTTCCACCTCTTCTATTTTCCCTTCTGTTCGATTGTCGAGCATGGAGTGTCATAGTAGCCGCATGGTGTGTTGTCCTACAATGGTCGCGTGCACGACTCGTGAGGGAGAATGAAAGGCTGCGTACGTCGAAGTTCCCGGCCATGCCCGGTTAGATCTGGAGACGAGTTTACCTAAGTTCTTAGTCATCCGCCCTCCTACGTCAAGTCTAGAACTTTGGAATTTCCATGCCGACCATCGGAGTTTCGCACCCCAAACAGCATCTCGCAATTAATAATTCAAAACACGATCAAGATAGTGATTTTGACACTGTTCCCCAAGAAAGACTGAGGACAACTCATGTTCTGTAGGATCACTCTTCTGAAGCGGACACAGAGAGTGTAGCCGCCTACTTCCAAAGCCAACCTCGTCGCCCCTGTCGCGGTCGCCACCTTCTGGCAGCCATGAGCGCCATCCTCTCCGCAGACGATCTCAACGACTTCATTTCGCCTGGCGTCGCCTGCATTAAACCGGTCGAGACACTCCCGAAACAGGAGGACGATGGCAATCCTTACGAAGTGACCACCGAGGATAAGGTCCAGACCAAAAACCCGGCGCCTGCCTCGATCTCCCTCACTGATTGTCTCGCCTGCTCGGGTTGTGTTACGTCTGCAGAGGCCGTTCTCGTTTCGTTACAATCTCATACTGAAGTCCTGAATACACTCGATTCCTATCCCTCGCTAGATGTACAACATCTTATCGACAGGCAAAGCGGGCTTGCAAATGGTCACAGATCACCGCCTTCTAATGCGAAAATCTTCGTTGCCAGCGTGAGCCCGCAGGTTCGGGCTAGTCTGGCTGCGACATATGGTATCTCCGAACGAAGAGCCGGATTCATGATTGAACAGTTTCTTAGCGGATCACAGGGCTTGCGGATAGGTGGTCAGCACAATAGCCGATTTACATATGTGGTGGACACTAATCAGGCCCGGGAAGCGTGCCTGGTGTTAGGGGCTGAAGAGGTGGCAGACTCAATCACAGCAGGGTCGAAACCCAGGCCGATCCTGACTTCAGCTTGTCCGGGTTGGATTTGTTATGCGGAGAAGACACATCCTTATATCCTTCCGCATCTCTCAGCACTGAAATCTCCACAGGCGTTATCTGGAACACTGCTCAAGTCGGTTCTGAGCAAGACGCTGGACATCCATCCTTCACAGATATGGCATCTGGCAATAATGCCCTGCTTTGACAAGAAACTCGAGGCCAGCAGGGAAGAGCTAACGGATCGCTGGTGGCGATATTCAGAGTCTTCGGACCCATCCGTTCCTCCTATACGAGACGTTGATTGTGTGATCACCTCCCGCGAGCTCCTATCCCTTGCCTCAGCTCGCGGTATTCAACTCTCCAGTCTTCCACGCAGACCGCTCTCATCCGCCGAACGCACTCCGTTCCCAGATGCACACATTTCTCACTTCCTCTTCCCAAAACAATGGCCACGGCTCCGACAAGAGCAAAGTGTGGCAGCCGGCTCTTCAGGCGGTTACCTTTATCACATCCTCCTAACCGAACAATCACGCCACCCGGGCTCCACTATTTCCGTCCAGCGTGGTCGTAACGCTGACGTGGTGGAATATTGCCTTGTTGACTCCTCAGGCCGAGTTCTTATGAAGTCCGCAAGATATTACGGTTTTCGAAACATTCAGAATCTCGTGCGGAAACTGAAACCTGCGAGGCAGAGCAAATTACCTGGCGCTGCGAGACGTATGAATCCAGCGGGTGGAAGCGGAAGCATCAGTGACTACGCTTATGTAGAAGTCATGGCTTGTCCTGGGGGATGTACGAACGGAGGCGGACAAATCAAGGTTGACGATGTGATGGAGACGTTGCCCCAGACACGGAGCGAAGATGTGGTCAATGTTGTCAGTGGCCCGCAGAGTCAGAAGGAGTGGTTGCGACTAGTGGATGAAGCCTACTACTCGGGTGATTCCTCCGAGGACATTGATGCAGATGAGCAAGGAGAGGACGTGCCGATGACGAACGGTCTCAGCTGTCTGAACGGGCACGAGAAGACCAAACACACAATCATCAACGGAATCGACACTACCGAGGTCTACGACTTCCTTTATCAGTGGTCTCGGCTTGTGAACGTGCCGGTCTCCAAGCTAGCATACACGACATTCCGGCAAGTCGAGAGCGATGTTGGCAAGAGCAAACCCGCGAGCAAGATGAGCGACACGGAGCGCATTGCGAGTATTGCCGGACTGAGTGGCGGCGGATGGTAGCTCGGTTTCAAACGAGATGACTACGAACTAGATGTTCCTTACTTTCAGGGAAGTTCACCGATGCGCGGTTTACGAGACGAAAGAAGACGAAGAGATAGAATTTGGTTTTGATACCCGGCTGTGTAGGCTCTGGGATATAGATATTTGTACATGATGCGACGCGGAATGATCTATGTGGCATATCCAGGCCGTGATATTCCATTTTGAGTGGAGTTTCGTGGAGTTTCGTTTCCCCTTGGGTGTTGTATTCCCTTATCCCTGGCGCTTTGCTGCCATCGGTATCTCTTCGATGGATTGATGACCCTAACACTGACCGTCAGTCCCAATATATGCACCTAGCTTGCAGGAGAGTTGACAAAGCCTCGTCCTTGCACAGGCTTGACCTCTAGCCTATGGTCTCCGACCGTCTAATCTCAGCCCATTTGCGCTCTGTCCGTCAACTTTATACCATCTGCTAGTCCGATAGAGCGATCCACACATGTTCCAAGCGATCAGTCTTCAGTGGCTTGAAGACAAGTCCTCACTTTGACTGGGAATGGCGGCCGGTCGGGTTTCCCCTCGGTTCGCACCAGGTATATACGAGGTGGTTGTCGGCGTGTGCAAAGCAAGAGCCCAATTACCCTATTCGTTTTTCTTCCCAGATTTGTTTCATGACCGGACCGGAGATATTCGAACGCTGATTTTATCGCTTTCCTTCCCTCCAGGAATTGACTGCTTCTTCCCAAGACCCTTCCTCAACACCTTCGCACCGTTCCTGCACGATGCCCCATGTCCTTGTCCTCACGATCTTCTCCACCGCATTCTCGTTCCGCAGTACATCCGCTAGCATCTCCGCCCTTGACTCTCTGGGGAAGAACCTTCCGGAGTAGGGATCCAGCCGCTCGTTCACGATCCGCTCGGCGTCTCGCCTGTTCAGCGCCTCCCGCTCAATGAGATCCGGGTCATTTGGGTCCGGACTCGTCGCCACGCTCGTGCAGTAAGATATCACATCCGACCTCACATTCCACGAGGGGAACAGGACGGAGTGCAGAAAGGTGCGACTGGTTTCTCGAGGTATAGGTGCTCTCGTGAGCGAGGATGGCAGTGATGGGTTTCGGATCGATGTCGAAGTCGGGTCGAAAGGCGAGGTGGTGGCCGGGGTGATTAATGCGTTCAAATTCGTCGAGATGCTGTCGTCGATGCTCGCGCGTGACAGGCGGAGAAAGTCCCGCAGGACGCGGGTGTTGAAGCAGAATTGCGGCGTAAGGCTTATGGGTGGCGCCGTGGGTTTGGACATTATCAGCGATCGTGAGTTGGACTGTGCCGGAGCTCCAGTCCCCGACGGAGGAGCTTGGTCAGGGACGGTAGACGGTGGGATGGGTCGTCGAGAGGGAGGAATACTAGGAGCAGCTCTCTGAAAACGAGGTTGCGAGGTGGATGTGGGAGACTGCGAGGTTGTCTCCGGAGCAGATGATGTCCAAAACCACGCCAGCTTGACTGATTAACAGATGAGGAGATGGGATGCAAATGAAACAGACATTTAACAGGGCGTATCTTTTGGCTAGTCACCGACGCAGGAGGAGACAGCCTTGACTCTTCGAAGAAGTATCCAAGTATGTACTACTCATGAATCACTTGCGGAGCGGAGACGAACGAGGCTGCACTTTTCCACGTCCGCCTCCACCATCGGCAGATTCATTATGTCATCGTCGCTTCTGCCATAGAAACGTGGAAAACCACTAAACGCGTCGGCTGGTTCGTATTCAAATACGCGTTTCAGGCCTCCGGCTTGACACAATTATTGCGCCTGGTGTTTCAGCGGACGACGCAGCCTGAGCTTCACTTTCAGCCTGCTATACGGGTATTGACCTCAAGACTGCGTCCGATCTCTCTCTCTCTACCTTTCGGTCTCACATATCTGCGACTGGATCGACCAAGGTTTGGGTCGATTGGCCAGTTCAATAGCAACACCACAAAAGACCCAAAGACATCCATCCTCCCGTCTCCACCACTGCGCCTTTAAAGAAGAGGTTTCTTCCACTCAGAATATCCTCTCCAAGACCAAAGGCCAAGTTGGGCTCAACATGCCTGAGATCGCAGAAGTCGCGCGCACAGTACATTACATCCGGAAACTGCTGGTCGGCAAGACAATCGCCAAAGCCACCGCCACCGACGATGCCAACGTCTACGGCAAGGTGGGCACGTCGGCCGCCGAGTTCGAGACACACATGGCTGGGAAGAAGATTGTCGATGCCGGACAGCAGGGCAAATACTTCTGGATGATCATGTCGAGTCCCCCGCACCCGGTAATGCATTTCGGGATGACGGGGTGGTTGAAATTCAAGTCCGAACACACCTACTACTACCAGCCGCAAGAGGGCAAAAAGGACGAAACTTGGCCTCCAAAATTTGTCAAGTTCATGCTCGAGACCAAGACCGAGGATGGAGAAGAGGCCATCGAGGCAGCTTTTGTGGATATGAGGAGACTCGCCCGCGTCAGGCTCGTCGACTGTCCTGCTGCCGAGATACGAAATAACTCGCCGTTGGTCGAGAACGGTCCGGACCCGGTCATCGACAAAGACATCGTCACCGTTGAGTGGCTCAAGAAAAAGTGCAGATCCAAAAAGTGCCCCATCAAGGCCATGCTGCTGGATCAGGCCAATATCAGTGGCATCGGCAACTGGGTCGGCGATGAGATCATGTACAACGCAAAGATCCACCCTGAGCAATATGCGAATACCTTGAGTGATGAACAGATTGCACAGCTCCACAAATCGATCCATTACATCTGCAGCACCTCGGTGGAGCTTCTCGCTGACTCTGAGAAGTTCCCCGAGGACTGGCTGTTCAAGCATCGATGGGGTAAAGGCAAAAAGGGCGCCTCACATACTTTGCCCAATGGCGAAAAGATCGCATTTCTTACAGTGGGCGGACGGACCAGTGCCGTGGTGCCGTCAATACAGAAGAAGACGGGACCTGTCGCGAAAGAGATGAGTGAAGCTGAGGGTCTCGACGATGAGGACGGTGATCCACCGAAGAAGTCCAAGGGTACAAAGCGCAAGGTAGCCAAAGAGAACGATGATGACGAAGTCGAAACCAAGAAATCCAAGGGGAAGAAAGGCAAGTCTCCTGTGAAGAAGGAGGAAGACGACGACGACGACGACGACGATGATGATGAAGACGAGGAAGAGGAAGAGGAAGTGATGCCGAAGAAAACGACCGCCAGGGGAAAGAAGGTTCAAGCAAAGCCAGAACCTGACCAGGAAGAGACAAAGCCTGTAGTCAACGGAGCTGTTAAACCGACGACGAAGGCAAAAGCGGCCAGCAAAGGCTCAGCAAACAAGGCAGAGGTCAAGTCAGTCAAACCAAAACCAGAGAAGGACTTGGTTTCCCGCGTAAAGGAAACGAAGCCCGCCGTCTCAGGAGCTGCGTCTGATGACACAGGAAGGAGACGGTCAGGTCGATTAAGCCGGTCTTGATATCCCTGACGGGATAGCGAGCGAAGGAAAAGAACGAATGCTCTTTTTCAAATTCTATTCCTGTGCTATCACCCTGTATACTGTCTATACTGGCCCGTAATATCTCGCGCGGAGCGACTTTTGTATAGACCCCAAGTCTCATGATGCCCCCCCCCCCCCCCCCCCCAAAGACAGGAACACCCCCATTTCCAAACTAAACAAACCCGTCTTTCCTCATATACTCATCGCCCAACGCCGTCCCTAGTCCGATGCCCATTCGAGTCATTTGCTCGTCTGCATCATCGCAAACACCTAATAGTAGAAAACTTTCACCCAAGAAACACCGATAAACAACCACCATAGTACCATACACCACAACCACGGCACCACCCTACGAGCTTTGAGCAGGGCCCTCGCTCGACTGAAGCGTGGCGGACCCAGTGTCCGAAGAAGCCGAAGACTTCTTCCTGCTGGAAGTGACCTTCTCGACGATCCTGACCACAAAGTTGTCCTTGGTGGTCGACTCTCGCCGGAGCCCGGTCTCCTCGTCGCCAGCGGCGCCAGTCATGCCGGCTTGGTTGACAGCGTCGGGGCCGATCTCGGCCTGGTCCAGGGCCCTCTTGAACGAGGGGATCAAGTTCGTGGCGACCGGGTAGCTGAATACGAGCAAGAAGCACGAGGCCGTCAACCACCAGGCGCGCGAGATGCGCACGGACTCGACGAGCTGGCCCATCAGCGCGGGCTGTAGTGCGCCGCCGGAGATGCTGACAATCATCAGCGTCTCGCAGGTGGGTGTCCACTCCTCGAAGCTGGCTGTCGCGCTCTCAAAGATCATAGGGAAGGACGGCGCCTCGAAGAACATGACCATGATGGCCACCGCGATGGCGGCGTTGGCGGTGATTCCTGTCCCAGCGGCAGTTGTTGCGACTGCACCGGCCATAAAACACATCAACACATATCGGGGCTTGAAGATCCTGGGCGCAGTGACGAGCCCTGCGGCGGCGAAGCGACCGATAACGAATGCGGTCTGCGCAAGCGACATGTAGTAAGCTGCCCATCTGTCGCTGGCGCAGGCGTTGACCTTCATGTGCTCGATGAAAAACTGTGCAAAGGTCACCTGGCAGCCAAGGTTGACAAAGTTTGCTGCCACACCCCACCAGATCCGAGCAAACCGTCTGGAGACGAGAGGGTGTTTCCACTTCTTCCAGCCACAGTCGACAGGCGCCGAGATAGGAACATCGACCTCGGGGAACCAGTTAGTGCGGAAGAAGAGGATCGCCACGAAGATTGTCAGGGCGAAGACGCAGGCACCTAGGGCACGGTAGAAGGTGATGACGCTGCCCAGGTTGGCGCAGGAGGCGCTCTGCATAGTGGGCATCTGGCATCTACCAGGGCGAAGAGGGTCTGGAGCTGGACGTGCTGTAGAGGTGTCGGGGTTGAAGACGAATGCGTTGGCCAGGAATGGAGCGACAACGGTGCCGATCCCAGCCCAGGCTTGTGCCATCAAGATTCGCAAGGCGGCTTGCCTGCGAGGTCCACAGTTGACGGCGTATGGGTTTGCCGAACGTTCCAAAGTTGAGACTCCCAAACCGATGACAAAGTGTGCTGCTACCATGCCTGCAAGACTGCAGTGGCTCGCGCCAATAGACATGAACTCGTTGCCCAGGGCGAGGACGCATAGGCCCAGCGTCATGGCGATTCGATAGCCACCTTTCTTGACTAGGGGGCCACCGATTAAAAGAGCGCCGGGGATGTAGGCGCTATAGTAGCCAGCAGCCAAGATGGCGGCCTTCTGGCGGCCTATGCCCATGGCTACTTTGACGTGGTAGTTCATGATGTCGAGCAGGCCATAGGCGAGGCCCCACATGAAGAAGATGAAGATGGAAGTGAGGGCGATGGGCAGGATGGTGTCTCGTCCCCGGAGCTCCTTAGTTGGTTTGTTGTATTGGACATCGAGGCGCTTGATGCGCTCGAGGACAGGACCGAAGTTAACCATTTTGGAGTAGAGATGTTGACGAGAAGCTGAGAAAGATCAAGGGTTCCCAGAGGACAGAATATTGGAGATTAGAGGAGACTGTTCGAGGTACAGATTCCTGAGGAGGAGTACACAGAGGATGTTTGCAACATATAAAGAGGTGGCAGATGGTTGGAAGAAATTCCGCTCTCAATGTAGGATGAGAAGACAGGGTAGATAGAGGTTACACAGGAAAGGCGAGAAAGGGCTTATTCTTATACCTGGGAGTGCACAGTGTGCGCTGAGGACCTCCCTCAGGACCTACCTCTTCCAAAATCTTCGTGCTTAGCTGCACAAAGACAGACTCGTACCATGTATTTTGAACCATCTGGTTATCCATTCAGGATGCAAAGGCCGTCCCAGCACCATGTGAAGCCAGCTCTTAGTTTTCCTGGTTTTGTATTTTCATGCTTATGTGATGAGCAGACTGCCAAATAGTCCTCCTGCGTCCACATGGATAGTATCTGCAGGACCACCTAAGCGGAGATATGGTTTTTTCAAGCCTCGTCCACTCCATGGAAACAAGGTCGGTCCCATATTGGCCTCTCCAGGCGGAGGTGAGGGCGACTCCCTGTGGAGGATAGCCGGGGTAACACCGGTGGTTCAAACAAATATAGAGCACATTCTCAAACTCTCTTACCTGGTCTGTCCAGCCTCAAGCTTTAGAAGGTGGTAAACATTTGGAAATGTGGTGGTAGTGCTGGTAGTGGAGGAGAGAAGGTTTTGTTGGTCGTTGGTCGTTGGAGCGGAAAAACATTTCGGAGCATTTGCAGAGGCTTGGCACGGCCTTGGCAGGAAATCGATGGTCGGGATTTGCTGAACCGACCATCTCCATCGCGTAACATTTGCATTCTGGAGCCTCTTCATTCGTGCATCCATATGTCCTGCTTTGGCCGCTCGACCCTCTTATGAATAGCCTTCGACTCGGCCAGCAAGCCTCAACAATTTTGACAATATTATCCAGAGCTAACTTTTCGAGATTCCTAAAGCCACAGACAGTCAGGCACTTGAACATTATGCCATCCACGAAGGAGTCCAGTCCTGGCATCAAGGTGTTGATGCTTCATGGTTATACTCAGAATGGAAATCTGTTCCACGCAAAAACAAGAGCAATGGAAAAGCATCTACAGAAGGCATTCCCGGGGATTTCGTTAAGCTACCCAACAGGTCCTCTGCGGCTCAGGCCAAGCGACGTCCCGGGGTTTGACCTGAGTTCGACTGAAGATCCGGACAGCATCGAAGCTTACGGCTGGTGGCGGCGGTCAGATACGTCCGATCCACCTGAATATGTCGGTCTCGAGGAAGGGCTGGAGACAGTCGCCAAAGTTCTAGAGTCAGAGGGACCTTTCGATGGCGTCATTGGATTCTCGCAAGGAGCATGTCTAGCCGCCATGGTTGCTTCGTTACTGGAAGGAGAGTCGAGAAAACAGGCGTTCGAAAAGGCACAAGCAAGATCCCCACTAGCCATTCCATATCCATCATCCTTTGAGAAACTCGGTCACCCACCACTCAAATTTTGTGCAGCATACTGTGGCTTTAGGGCACCCGGTGAGAGATATCGCGGATTTTACGAGGATCCCCATATCCAGACCCCAGTGTGTCATGTTATCGGGAGTCTCGACAGTGTGGTCGAAGAGTCAAGAACACAGGCGCTGGTCGAAGCAACTGGAGGCGCAGAGAAGACACAAGTTGTGACACACCCTGGAGGGCACTTTGTACCGAGCGGAAAGCAATATCTAGACATGATTGCAGGGTTTATCAAACATACAATGTCGTCGCAGGGAAAGGCGGGAGGGACAGAGGAGGGGGTAGAGGACATGGATGTGCCGTTCTGAGGCTTTTCGGTGCAATTTGGGGCCGTGAACACCGCGTGTGAAACCATATACAAGCTATAGATTCGTCTAGAAGTAGATACAATGTGCTATAGAGCTGCCTGGGCTGTTTCGATGACTCTAGCCGTGAGTCAAAGACGAAAGTAGAGACAGACACGTGATTGGCTGGGAATGGTAAGAGACGATGCCGGTGTGGAGTTTTTGGCTTAGCGGCCTTGGCAGTTGGCCGCACAACCACGACTCCTCAAAGTCGATTTCTACCACCACACTCGTCCATCGCAGTACATCAATTGATCCATCGCCTCTTCGTCGCAACCCTCGACCTTCGGAAGACAGCTCAGGATCGAACAGAGTCTTCATTTCACCTCCACAAACCAAACAAAATGGTATGTACACCTGCGCAAAATGATGCAACAAATCGAGGGGACTCAAAATTTGTCCTCCCGCATTATCAAGCACACGAGCACTACAAACCCAACCACCACCAACGCAACCATCTTCATCTTGACCAGGCGCTGACATTCTCGACTACAGGTTCTCGCGGTCGATCTCCTAAACCCAACGCCTCAGGCTGAGGCCCGCAAGCACAAGCTCAAGGTACGATTTGGATTCCCGCAGTCTCTGGGGCATAAGTCATCGAAAAATCTAACAACCACACTAGACTCTCGTCCCAGCACCCCGATCATTCTTCATGGACGTCAAGTGCCCTGGCTGCTTCACGATCACCACCGTCTTCTCCCACGCCCAGACCGTCGTCATCTGCGCGGGCTGCTCAACTGTGCTTTGCCAGCCCACCGGTGGCAAAGCCCGTCTCACAGAGGGCTGCTCTTTCCGAAGAAAGTAAATGCACAACGAAACCAAAACGGGATGAAAACGGGACGGCATTGAGAATTTTTGCTCGATAGAAGATGGATTCCGCAGGAGCTATGCCATCACGACAGGGAGTTTCCGGATATCTTGCAAAAAAGAAGACTTTATGAGAGCATGGCGGACAAATCATTTCCTTCTTTTGCGCAACGAAACCGGCGTCGAATTCTTTTCCAAGTTACGAATGGGGAATACCCTTCGCGAAAAAAAGTCTTTCTTGCATGGGATGACCGGGCCTGAGGCATCCGGATTCTGCGTGAACATACACTTTACTGTTGTATCGTGAGGAGGGCAGGGTTCCGATGTTGAGGAAAGCCTATGACCTTGCATCAGGCTAACCCCAAAGTCATGGTGGTTGGAACGTGGACAGTATGTACTCGTAGTACAGAAGGCGAAACAATAAAATCTTCGAAAAGCATCTTGATTCCTCGTCGCTATTTGCGTTTTGTTTTGCCTCTGAGCCCTGTCTCGATTCCTTCTGCACTTGGTCCACAGTCGCCCACATGTACCTCGGATGTGTGCATATTCTTGAATCTCCTGTAGATTTCCCGCTCATTGTATGTCCTGGCCGTAGGTCACGTCGATGTCACGAACCACAGGTGCCTGTCCTCCACTTGTTGGTAGATGTGCCACTGAAGGCGGCGCAGGTTGCGACTTGCTAGCATGACTGGCTCATTCCTCTGCGGCCGCTTTGAGCAGATCAATCTCTGCTAGGGTGCATTCTCACCCTTTCGTATCGCCTAGAGAGCAGTCCCTTCCTGGGACAGAAGTCTCCTTTCATTACCAGGCAAGGTTATAAGATCAACCACGCTCCAAGTCCGCTATGATCCTGTTCGCCAACTTCTTCTGTTCCCTCTCCTTCAACTCATTCTCATCCATCTCTCTGAGGCATCGCCCCACTGCACAAATTCCCTTCACGCCGGCTTCAGGACAATCGACCCATACTTTCCCGTTTTTGCCAACAGCAATCTCAAACCCGCCAGGCAGTTTCGACCCCAACTCCTCCAGCGCCACGACACCTTGTTTCTTGAGAAGTCTGTCGGCGAGACCAGGACTGACATCGAAAACCATTCCACCGGTAAGCGGACCCAGCCCGTCAGGTTCTGCCTTGCCTGTGGATGGATTCACGCAACTTAATTCGATCTCCATGTTCTTCTGTGCAGAGACAACTTTGGCGTAGACGAGGTCGTTCGTCTTGAGCTGAGGTCTCGTCTTCTTGGTAGCGCCCTCAAAGGCCAACTGTGGCAAGAAGGCCTGAGGAGAGTAAGGGTTGATGTAGACGTGGAAAAAGTCTGCGGTTGAGATTCGTACTTGGGCAATCACGAGGTCTCCTGCTTTTGGGATATAGCGAGCATCTGGCGTGGATATCTGTGCCGTCTTCTTACGGTAGTCGATGTCCAAGTATCCCCCAATGGTGGCGAGGAAGTTATTCTGTTCGTCTTGTTGGAGTCCACGCCCAATTTTGCGCTTCTGAGATGTTGGGATCTGATCGGAGGGGATCAAGTCCCCAGGCAGGAATACTGGCATGATAGATTCGACAGACATGACTCGTCCACACTGTCTAAAATTTTTAATGTCAAAGAAAACCCCCCTGTAGTTCTTCACGGATGGGTTGGCAGAGACAAGGCTGCAGAAAAAGTGGCTCAAATATGACGAGGCTGAGGGACGCACTCGCTTAACCTTCCTTGAGCCGTGAATATCCGCCGCGAGGCTCAAAAAAAAGTTTCCCATGGCATTTTTGTCGGTCCAAGGTGCGCAACCATATTGTTGGTTTCACAGGGCTACGAGTCTTTTTGATATACCCGTGAGCATAGAACCTCCTCTACAAATACCCAAGCCTCTCCCTTGAATTTCCGGTCCACTGAGCCACGCCATGAGTGACGACACGAACGGGGTTCCGGCCCAAGGGTCGCCCGAGCATTATGCCATTGGTATCTCGTTTGGGAATTCGTACAGCTCGATTGCACATATCTCGGGCGAGGGCAAAGTCGAGGTCATAGCAAACGAAGAAGGAGATCGACAAATCCCGTCCATCCTGTCGTACATCGAGGGAGAAGAGTTTCATGGCACGCAGGCAAAGGCGCAGTTGGTGCGGAACAGCAAGAACACGGTCGCATTCTTCAGGGACTTTATCGGCAAGGACTACAAGTCCATCGACCCCACGCCTTGCCATGCCTCCGCACATCCCATCGAAGAAAAGGGCGAGATTTGTTTTGCCATTCGGGACACCGCGGACAGCGAAACTGAGAACAAGGTTTCGGTTTTGGAGATTGCTGCGCGGCATTTGCGGCGTTTGAAGAACTCGGCGTCCGACTTTACTGGCAGGGTTATAACTTCGGCTGTGGTCGCTGTGCCCACTGACACGAGCGACGACCAAAAAGCCGCCTTGACCAAAGCCGCCGCAAACATCCAGGTGGAAATCCTCCAGTTCATGCCAGAGCCCATCGCAGCCCTCCTTGCCTACGAATCGCGGTCTCCAGATGCCAACGCGGACAAGATCGTGCTTGTGGCAGACTTTGGAGGGAACCGATCCGATGTCGCCGTTGTAGCATCAAGAGGAGGCATGTACAGCATCCTGGCCACTGCACACGATTACGAACTGGGCGGCACTCAACTCGACCAGGTTTTGATTGACCATTTTGCCAAGGAGTTCGAGAAAAAGCACAAGTCCGACCCACGCAAGAACGAGCGGAGCCTGGCCAAATTAAAGCTGGAAGCTGAGGCGGTCAAAAAGGCTCTCAGCCAGAGCAACAGCGCCACTTTTAGCGTCGAGAGCCTGGCAGAGGGCGTGGACTTTAGGTCTACGGTTAACAGAAGTCGGTACGAGATTCTGGCTTTGAAGACATTTGGACGGTTTACCCGACTTGTGGAGGAAGTGATCAAGAAGGCTGGCTTCGACGTGTTGGACATTGACGAGGTCATCCTGTCTGGCGGCACATCACACACCCCCAAGATTGCGAAGAACATCGAAGCGCTGTTCCCGGAGTCAACCGTGGTTCTGGCTCCAGCCACGACACCCACAGCACTCAATCCTTCCGAATTGTCAGCAAGGGGAGCCGCTCTACAAGCTTCTCTGATCCAGGAGTTTGAGAAAGAGGATATTGACCAATCAACGCACGAGATGGTTACCGTCACGCCTCACCTGTCCGCGGCCATCGGCTATCAAGTAGCAGGCCAGCCTGAAGATGTACTCAATGTGATCATCCCACCCGACACGGCCGTCCCCGCTCGAAGGACCAAGGTCATCGAAGGTCTCGAGGGCGATGTGGTGTTCCGAATCAGCGAGGGTGAACGCGAGATCACAGTCACCCACCCAGAGCGCCCAGCGAAGCCTGAAACCAACGGCACGAAAACAAATGACGGAGACGATGACGATGATGATGACGACGACGACGAAGACGTTGATGACGAGCCAGAAGAGATCCGCGAGAAGGTGTGGCGGCCCAAGAACCCCTTGGCCGAGTTTGTCTTCCGTGGCCTGAAGAAAGGATCCAAAGTAGAAGTCATGGTCAACGTGGACGCAGAACTGGCCCTATCGATTGCCGCTCGAGAAATAGGTGGCAAGGGAGGGATCCGAGGCGAGATCAAGGCGTCCGAGACGACCCATCAGAACGGGAGCGCATAAAGAAAGACTTTTGGGAGGTTATGGAGGGGGGGAAGGAGGAGGCACTATCAACCTCCAGTCTTCTCTCTCTCTTGTTCCTTCTTGTTTCTCACGGCACTGTACGTATTGAATATGGCATGGCACCGGCGTGGATTGGGGTTTATACGTCCTTCCTTTTGTGTATGTGCGTGGGGAGGGTGTGTGCGTGTGGTGGCTCGCTTGGTTGCTTGCTAGTTTGTTAGTTGACGATGGTTATCTAGCTGCTGGGTTGGCTTGCTCTCTGGCTGCTGATACTGCTGCTGATACTGCTTCTGCTTCTGGCGATCATGTGGTGGCTGTGGTTGTGCTGGTGGTGTTGGATATCGGCATTCTTGCCACGAAAACGCAAACGCAAGCAGGTATCATGATGTACATAGCAGCGACCCCGGTGGCGGCGATGGCGGCAGCAGTAGTAGTATCAGCAGCCCGCGTCCCATTCTCATCCTCATCCCACCCGCACCATCCAAAAGAAAGGACAAAAAAGGACTGCAGGTGCTGAGTGATTGATTGATTGACGAGATAGAACACAAAGAAAGCGCGTCTTACCTTTTGTTTGCTTGGGGACTATATATTTCCATTGAAAATCACCTGTAATGGACGGTGAATCATAAAAGACAGCAGACTGGAAACACCAAACCACATTATTTTTTTAAAAAAAAACCGAAATTGAGAAATTGAGAAACTGAGAATACTTTGAATACTTTGAATAGCCAAAACGTATCTTGCTTGCTTGCTCGCTTGCTCGCCTGCCTGTTGTGTGGTATACGACCGAGTATAATGAGATAAGTATCGTATCATAAAGAAGCACTTACTTTTCCCCAAAATGACCCATTTCTCCCCAAGAGACCATTGACCATGTTGGTATTACCGCGAAACAAGCGCTCCTATTGCTCCTCGTCCCTCCTCTCCTCCGACATTCTCTCTTCTCGACTCTTCCGCTCCGCAAACAGCGCCAGCAACCCCAGATCGTAAGTCGCCTTCAAAGACCCAGCCGCGACAAAGGCGACCCAGAAATGGTTCTTGGTGCCGAGGACGCCGGTTATGACGGGGCCCATGCTCTGCGCGCACGTCTTGACGACGTTGATGGTGCCCATGACGGCGGTGCGTTCGTGGGGGAGGACAATCGCCGCGAGGAAAGCGGATCGCGGCGCCACGTCCATGACTTGTGTGCATGCACGACCGATGAGAAAAACGAGAGCTCCTGGCAGCGTGGACGGGATGGGGATCAGGGCGAGACAGATGGCTGAGGGCAGGTGAGTGAAGACCATGGTCTAATGTACACATCGTGTCAGCGCCGTCACTTTCTAACAAGCTGATCTCGGTGTCTTACCTTGACGTTCCCAATCCGTTTCGAGATGGAGGATGCCACGAGCATGGATAGCGCCGAGATGATGCCAGTAATGGAAAATATCGATCCCAGCTTGCCCTCTGGCAGGTTGAACTTTCGCTTGAAGAAGTAGGTCACCCATGATCTGTAGTTGTTAGCCAACGTCGAAGAAAATCTTCATTTCAGGCACTTACAATGGCGCCAGTCCAGAAGCAAAGTTGTCAAAGGCAAACAGAATACACAACTGGACCAACACAACTTTGCTCTCCTTGCTGATATCAGGGAGGAGTCTCCATCGTCGCTTCTTCTGAATATCGTCGTCTTTGTTCTGCGTGCCGCGGTCATTACCCAGCAAAGGCGCCGTCTCGGTGGTATTGGCGGACTTTGGCTGAGCATCCACCTCGCATTCTCTACTCAGCAAGAGGGCCAAGCACAGCTTGATAATCCCGACAAACGCGTAGATGAAGAAGATGACGCGATATGCCTGGATAGAGCCGTAGTGCTTTCTCTCTTGCAACAGCGTAATGAGCCAGCCGCATCCAATGAACCCCAATGCTGTCCCGGCAGTTCCTATCAGCGAGTACCACGCGTAGATGTCGCTGCGATCGGTACTGGCAGTCAGATGGGCGATGGTGGACTCCTCAATCGCGCGGAAAGGTCCGATTTCATTACCTCTAGAATGAGAAACACCATCAGCAACAGAGATTCGAGGGAGGGAGTGAAGGACAGCATCACGGAACCTACGCAGGACTGATTACGCCTAGAATGGCCCCGGCCAACAGAACCCAATAGTTTCCACTCAGAGCAAATACCACGCCACTGGCCGACATCAATGCGGCTCCCAGGACAAGAATCCACCGTCGGCCCAATTGGTCGGCGACCAGGGTCAGTAGGAACGAAATAAAGACATCCCCGATCAGAGTCAGGGTCATGAACAAGCCGATGCGGGCATCTTCGTTGCCTAGGTCAGAGAGGTACGAGGCGAGGATCAACGTTGACCCGCCGTAGGCGAAGAGGCGGACGAAGCGCTGGAAGATGAGGATTTTGGTGTCGAGGGGAGAGTGGTAGAGGGTTACGAGGCCAATTTCCTTCAGAAAGGCTTCGACAGGTTTAAAGAGCTTGGGGGATGTGCCTTGATGGGGCTGTTCTTCTTGAGAGTCTGCCATGGTCCTCTAGACTCTGGGTATCTCGTCCGGAGTGCTGGATATGAACTCAATGTGTGAGAGCGACGAGAGGAGCTCAAACGAGGTTCGAAAAGGTCTCAACTGTTGCACTTTTCACTTGTTCATGTCCCCTACTCTTGTATTTGTCGAGCTACTTGTACTCGCGGTACTGCTGCGGCATCGCTTCGGCTTTATTCTATTCTCGCTTGTAGCGGCGGTAGCGGCAAAGACCGACGAATTCGACGAAGCATCTCGAAGCGGCTGCTCGCGGGATTTTCCCCAGTCAGGCAAAATGAGAGCGAGAACGCAGTAAAAGGTGACGTGCTTGTCCCTGTAGCGGCATGTTTTGTAGAAATGTAGCTCCCAGGAGGGAAATATCTCTCAAAGAGGAGCTCGATGTGTAAGCTAAACCTCTGAAACGTGCTCTGTTGAGTATTAGGTATGGCATCAATAAGGTGCAAACTGTTGAAGTGATCAAAAGACGAAATGACAAGAAGAGAAAATGACGTATGACGTTGGCTAACCTGGTTCCACACAGTTGGAAGAGGAAAAACAATATTCCGCTTCGTCCTTTTCTTCCACTCCGCACACTTTATCTAGTCCTGTGAATAGTAGTGCTGCTTGCTATGGTATACAGAGCCCAATCTATACTCTTGCCGTCCAACTCTCCGTCCAGTCCCCCCTTTCTCGCTTGATGCCTGTTTCTACCATGCTTCAATCTCAATCACCACTTTACCAAAGAACTTTTGCGCCCGCAGATACTCATACGCCTGCTTGGCCTGCTCGAACCCCCAGACCTGCTCGTCAACCACGGGCCTCACGCCCTTCTCCTCCATGAAAGCGAGCATCTCTCGAAACTGCCTCTTGCTGCCCACGAGCACGCCTCTGACGAGACAGGCGCTGGCGAAACAGTCCCAGAACCCCGTCTTCCTCTCCGAAGTCCCTGAGCCGCCGAGAAATCCGATGATGGAGATGATGCCTTCGGGCGCCACGGCTTTCAGGCTCTGCTCCATGGACGTCTCGCCCCCGACCTCGATGATGTGTTGAGCTCCCGTGCCGCCCTGTTTCTCGATGTACTCGCGCGCAGCGACGCCCCAGTTGGGATCCTCGCGGTAGTTGAGCACCAGGTCTGCTCCGAGATCCCGTAGCCTCTGCTCCTTTCCCCGGTCGCCAGTCGTAGCGACGACATGCGCACCGAGTGCCTTCGCGAACAGCAGGGCAAAGACACTGACACCCCCAGACCCCTGGGTTAGAACCCAATCGCCCTGCTTCAAAGCGCGTCCCTCGACGCCGAAAAGGGCATTCCACGCCGTCAACGCGGCGCAGGGCAGGGTGCTCGCTTCTCGCGCACTGAGAAATCCAGGCACCTTGATCAACCCGCGCTCGGCAAAGACGGCGTGTCTCCGGAGCACCCCGTCGTTCAATCCTCCCAGACTCGTCGCCCGACTTTCCTTGGTTGGGTACCCGTCCTCAAAGTCCTGGAAGAAGGTGGGACATACCTTGTCCCCGACGGCGAAGGACTTGACCCCGCTGCCCACGGCGACCACCACGCCGGCCCCGTCTGAGCACGGCACGACATCTTCGCGGGTGTAGGCGGGGTATATCCTGAGCGGCATGGCAATGTCCCGATAGTTTAGTGAGACGGCGCGCATGGCCACGAGGCAGTCATGTGGGCCCAGGGATGGGATGGGCATCGAAGTCTCCAGTTTGAGGCCATCGAAGTTGCCGGCCGTAAGGTCTATTCGATATCCAGCTGTGGTTGTGGGAGTGGAAGACGCCATGACTTTTCCCTAACCGTCGAACTCTCAATCACACTCTCAACCTCAAACCTCACTCCGTGTCTTTCAGATCTGACCCCAACCACGTCTTTTCAGAGACTGACGTCCGATATCCGGTGCGGATATAGAAGTAAATTTTCACCCTCGACGCTGACAGAATATTTCTCAGAGGTCGTCTTGTCGTATCGACTTGATCATGCATACGAGTAGAAAAGGGGGAACTATTTAACTATTCTACCCTACCCGACGAGGATCAAATTCGCGGGCATACATATTATTAATACGGGCAACGGACATAAGAGATGGTTGGATGGGCGATGAGTTGCCTTAGTTGGAGAATGGTCGATTGATGAATCCCCCCAACCCAACCACAGGTGTTTGGGAGACCCACGAAAGCCCGGGTCCTCATCTCCAACAGCCTTGTAAGTCACACATTGGCGACACATAATTAGGGGCACTCGATCATGAAAGGCCTGAAGGGTGTATTCTTGAACAAATCCCATTCTTCCGTGGCAGTCGGGATACATAAACGCCAAGAATCAGCTGTCCAGACCATCTCGCACTTCTACCTCGTATATACCGAGTTATGTAGCTCTGGGTCCCCTTGCGCCCACCTACCGAGTCTGGCAACACCGAAAGACCCCTCTAGAGTCTCTCCGCCACCAAACTCAAGTAGACATTCCAACACAGCGCGACGGTCGCGAAGAACGGGATCCGCCGTTCAAAGGAAATGACACTGTGTGCGATGATGTTGGCAAAGGGCCATATCTTGTACCCATTAACAATGATGATCATGGTCTTGGTGCGCAGATTGTGCAAGATCTTGGCGGGTTGGCCGTTCAGGAGCCCCATGATGACCAGGAACGCGACCGTGTTGAAGATGGCGCCCAGGGTGATGCAGTCTATGAACCACTTGATCCAGATGTTTTTCCAGTTCTTCCTCGTCGAGATCTTTCTTTTCTTCCTCCTCCGTTTGGGCTTTTGTTGATGATGGTGCCGCGAAACGGAGCCCTCGGCGATCGTGAGCTCGTGGTCATCGTCCATTTCGTCTGTGTTGGAGTCCTTTTCCACATCACGATCATCAAGCGGGATCGAGCGATACTCCTCGCGCGACGGGGCGGTCGCGTGTCGGGGAAATGATCTCTCGAGCAACTCCTGCCATTTGTAGTTCAGTGGCGCGGTGATGAGGTCGAGGCAGAGAAATCTCAAGAGACGAGCGAGATCGAATTCAAACGCCTCCTGAAAAAGGACGGTCTCGTTAATTCTCTTTCTTACCTGGTCTCGATGCGATGATGAGACAGTGAGAGGGAAAACAGGCGTGCACAAGTACCTCTTTTTTGTAAGCATCGATGGCTTGCGCCAGAGTATTGGAGATGGAGACGATAATGGCGGACAGGATCCAGGCCTCGAGCAATGGTTTCCCCGGGCGGCATTTTGTAAGCCACTTGTCTGTAAATTCACCACGAGACATGATGGCGGTGACGAGACACACGAGGATGGATGGCTTTCAAAGAAGCATAAGCATCTGTGAGAGTGAGATTGGAAGGCTACGCGGAAGAGCCATGGCATGAATTGGGTGAGCCTGATCGGCGGACGGCGAAGTGAGGCGTGTCACATTTGGTGTTTGACAGCATCGAAGAACCGACTGGTGTCTGTGAGACCTCGGAGGTTTACAACCAGGTACAGGTAACAAGATAATAGCTTTGTGCAGCGGCGGTGGCCTGGTACCGACCTAGATACGTAGGATGTGGTGAGAGCCTTAATACTCCTCCCCTGCTGTACCCCGCAACCGCCCTCAATGCCTCACAGAGCACCAGGGAGATGATACTTGGTGTCATTACAACCGCTAGAGGATATTTCTTTGCACAATGTGGTGCTCGACATGAAAATGCTTTTTGACATTTCATTATTTTTCACGTTGCCTTTTTCCCATCTCCCAACCACCTACTACATAGGTATCTCTCGAACAGATACTGTATCATACCAGGAGTAAAGACACAATTCAGAGATAAACTCGAACATACTCCCAGACCTTACATCGCAAAGTCAACCTCTTCTTCAAAGAAAAATGACACATCTCGACCTCACCAACACCCAGAATCTCCCACCCCATATCGCCTCTTTGCTGAGCACGGCCCACAACACCTCCACCATCCCAGGCGACAGCGACCTCGACCTCTTCTTCCACTGCTGGATCCGGCCGCACTGCCCGGCATGCCTGTCCGCGTCGAACCCGTACCCGTGCTCCTGGTGCGCCACGTCGCAGACCTGCGTCCCCAACACGGTCTATCCGTATCCGTTTGGGATCCTCTCGCCCCTCAAGACCGCCGACCTCTGTCCCCTGGGGTGGCGCGAGCGGTGGGAACTGCGCGCCCGACCATTCAGCTGTCGGTGCTCGAGCATGACGTTTGTGAGTGTCGTGGTCGCCGTGCTGGCGACGTTGTTGGGCCTGTGCTTGATCTGGGCGGGCGTGAGGGCCGGGAGGTGGGCTGGGAGGAAGTGGAGGGGGAGAAAGCAGGGGCGGTGGATGGTGGTGTGGACGAGGAGCGGTAGCGGCGAGAGTAGGGATGCTGCTACGAGTACGGCGACAGACGTACAGAGACGGAGGGATACTGGTGGTGGCGGTGGTAGAGCAGCAACAGACGAGACGACGCCATTGCTTGTATGATGCGATTTGGAATTACAAAGGCACATGTTCTGTTCTACTACCCTGATATCTAACAAGTAACGCATCATGACTGAGTGAGCGGGCTGGATAGCCCGTCAGTCGTCCTGACTTGCTCCCTCCCCTCCAGCGTCACCATCACCACTCCCACCGACCTCGCCGCCAGCAGGCCCTAGACCTTTAGATACCTTACTGATGCGGTACTCAACGGTGAGCCTGCCTTCTCCCACGATAAATCTACCAGCACCGACAAAGAGCGCCTGTTCCAGAGCCTTGTACCGCATCGATCCAGTCTCAAACGACACCTGTATGACTTTTTCCCACCAAGCACAAACCCCAAGAGGGATGCCAAAGGTCAGCATCAAATCAGCACCAAACGCATCAACACAACATCGAACCGGTCAGTGAAAGAACCGGCGGTGTGCCCCGTTCGACTTGGAAAAAGGAAAATGGGTAAAAGCTTCGAGACGTACAGGAATGGCCAAAGTCTGTGGACCTGGCATTGACGCTGCGCCCGAGGATTCGGCGCATCTCGTTCGTAATATCAACTATTCCGGTGTAGTGGATGTGTATAGTCTGCAGCGCCTCCAAAAGGAGACCTGGTGGTCAGTTATACGCTCTCCCGACGTACTCCTCAACTGTGGCCAGGGGCACACAGCGTTGAGGAAATCCTAGATGGACCACTTGGGCAGGCAAAGAAACTGACCTCTCCATTCTGATCTCTGGCATTCCTCGCGAGAAAAGGGCATCCAATCAGCCTTCTCTCGACAGATGTCCTCGACGGTAGAATGAGAAAAAGGCACTCACCCAACAATCAAATCACTCCTCAACCGCATCCGCCCTCCGTCCGGGTCATTGTGCACGTAATCCACCCCCTGGCCCCGTAACCTCGCGTCCACCCTCACAGGAAAGCCCGGCTCGCTCACAAAGCTTCCGGACACGAGGGGTACAACCGTCAGCGGCGTGCCCCGCGAGAGCGAGCCGATGGGCGTGGCGGCGCCGATGACGATCGTGAGGTGGAACGCTGGCTGCAAGCTCGGGTGGTCGGCCAGGGTGGAAGGGCGTGTAGCATACGGAGTGTCCGCTTGCGCGGCAGAAGAGTTGGGAGTAGCCATTTGACGGAGGCACAGCTTAGATGTCAACCTGGAGTAGACGTGGTGGAAAGGAAGCGCATTCGACGGGCGTCCTTTCTCGTCTTGAACGGGCCGTGCAGGGTTTTCCTTTCCTTACGAGGTACAGAGGGGACAAAGACGAAGAAGAGCCGTAAGGATCATCCTTTTCACCACCTCACATCTCTTGACAATATAGAGCTGGAGAAAACCAGGAGAGTTGGAAATGTCGGTCAGACCCGATCAAGAACAACAAACGGGCTCAGAAAGACGCAAAGACGCAAAGAGTAAAACACGAGAGTGTACGAGATATATAGAATCTGATGGGGTAATTAGTAGACAAATAATGCCTTGTCATGTCTACCCAGTTACTCACAGACCCCGCAGTTTCGTCGTCGCCATCATTGTCGCTGTTGCCGCCTGCAATCATCATGTATCTCTTATACAAAAATAAAACATCCACACTCGTGATAATGTATACGCCCGACGTCAGCAGAAAAATCAACTACATTCTCCATTACATCGTAATTCGTCGGGTCACTATCCTGTCCCGGTTCCAAAGACCTCTCCCGAATCCAGCAACATAGTGGAAACAGCAGTCGTTGGCTCATAACATGACTGATCGTACATTGAGAGAAGGATAAGACATGGCCCACCGAGGGGGGAAAAACAGTATTGGTGCTGCCTGGCTATTCTTCCAAGCCAGACATTGAGCCAAACCGCTGGTCGATCTCATCGTCAGGCTTCGTGTGCACAAAAGCCCGTTTGATAAACACCTTCCATAGATGGTTCTTGCGAGTTTTTGTCTTGTGCTTGTCACCCTTGTTCTTGGACAAATCAACATCTCTCTCCACATCCTCGAGGTCTTCATCACTCAGCTTCAGGCTGTCTCGTCCCATTCTCTCGGCCAGATCCAGCATCGACCGCACGGTCAAGTCTTGTATTCGATAGGCGCTGTCGTTCTTTGTTGTGTACTCGGTAAAGTATGCGAAGTGTTTGTAAGGATCTTTGTTGGACGACTTGTCCTGGTGCATCTGCTCGTGGATTCGAGTCAGATTGGCGTAATATTGCGTCAACGATACCAGAGACAGCGGCTGTGGAGAATATGCCGGACCAGGAGGAGATGAACTGGATGGTGGTTTGGGCACTGGAAAGTTGGGTTTCTTCGGCTTCTTCTTCCTCTTTTTACCTTTCTTTTTCTTCTTAAGATCGTGGATATCGTTATTTGTGTCGACATCGTTGTCAGACTCATCTTCCTCTGTCTCCTCAGAGACCTCTTCCCGATTCGCCGAGCCGTCGACATGGTGTTCGACCGCAGGTTTTCCAATCGCGCCTTGGGCTGGGTGGTCATTCTCCATCCCTGTAATGTTGTACTCCACCACTCGAAGAGTAGGAAAGAAGTTGGGAACAACGCTCGGAGACACTAATGTCAAGCTATATCTCTCCCCCCAAGGTCCACCGATGGCCTTTAGAAACTTCGCGAGTTCCTTCTCCTCATCCTTCTTTCGAGTATCGACAGTGTTGTTGGATACTTCCTCGCCACCCATACGCAGATATGAATGTCCAGCTGGTGGTGTGGGTAATTCTGACCAGCCTGACCTCAGTTCATTCAAGTATTGTGCCTTTGCGGCGAGGGAGAAGGTGTTGTCTGGTTGCGACTTGAAGCGCTGGATCTTATTGGGTCCATCGTCGATGCCTTCAATCTTGAACTTGTAATGCAGTTCTTTGACGTCCTGAAACATAAAATGATCGATGTTCATGTGTCCAAAGATCGAGGTGATGATCACATCTCGATATTGTCTCATCCACAAGGTAAACTTTTGGTAACAGCTTTCATCCCAGTTTTGTTTGCTCTCAGTCCTGGCTGGAGGGACATGACCGATGAGAATGGCTTTCATGCCTCGGTCGCGGAGGAATTGCAGTTGGATTCGAAGCCATTCCATGTGCTCGTAACCTGGCTCTGACTTCAAGTCGCAGCCATCGACTGCCGAGTTCGAGTCGAAGAAGTATAGGGTGTTGAGGCTAAATACTGCCAGTCTATTAGGTATAACTTCCGTGAAGAACCAGCCACCTCTTGCAAATGAATGGCGCTGTGCCTGTGGGATAAACGGCTCCCAGACATCCAGGTAGGTCCGCGTCCACTTGTTGGGCCCGGCGGTGAAGATATTGTGGGGGAGAATGTCGTTATTGCCAAAAGTAGGCACGATGGGGACGACAAAGTCGTTAGTCGGGTCCGGGTCGTGTATGTTGTCCGGCTTGCCAAAGGTCTCGACGAACTTGTTTACAACAAATCGATTGAGCTTGAGCACCTGCTTGTCTGACCGGGGAAGGCGGTCGTCGTTGTCATGGCGGGCCGAGTCGCCGGTCCAGACGACAAAATCGATCTCGTCCTTGAGGTTTGCCTCGATCCACTTGAAGGTGGCATTGACCAGGCTAATGGGTGTGTCACAGTCTGTTGTTTCTGCTCCGTAATATGCGGCACTGCCATGACCGTAATGGCATTGCTCTTCAGTATCGGAATGAGGTTTGTAGAAAGGATCGGGATGGAGGTCTGGAGCAACAGGTCAGCGCAGCTAGGGAAGCTAGGGGTTGCGGAAACAGTACCAGTGATGTGCAGAAACCTCCCGCGTAGCCTCCGAGGTGCAGGTTGCGACCTCAAGGTCGATGGCCCGTCGATCACTTGTTGTTGGCCATCATCGTTCCACGGAGTACTGGGAGGTGCTGCCGCTACGAGAGCTGCCAACAGCAGCAACAGGTAACGGGCAACGCGGGCCATGACTGAAACGCTGGAGGAAGTCACATGGACTTGACCTGGACGTGCAAACAAACTTCATCAGACAGCGACAAAGCGTGAAGCTGGTGAATGGGAGCGGATAAATCTTGCATGGAGAACGAAATCGCTCACAGTGGAACGTGCAAGAGACTCATGCGCAGGTCAAGGTCCTCGAAAAACGGGTTCAGGCTCAAGGGGAAACCCACGTCATCCAGCGAATGGGGGTCCGACACCCAGCTCGGTTCGACTGGCTGGGAATCCCAGGCACCTGCGGAAGGAGGCCTCTGGCCTGGGCGAGCCTAATAATTTGACCAACCGCCGCCCCTGCAACGGCCTAGTGAGCCACTGGATGCCCCCGCGATGCGCCTGCGATGGTCAGGCACGGGGCGAGAGATTCTGGAAGTAATAGCCGGACATTGTGCAAGATTGCGTCATACAAGGCCCTGAATCCGCACAACAGCGTGTCAGCTCCCTCGTGAGACTGCGCTGTAGATGAGTTGAACCAAGATAAATATCGACTGTGGGAGTTTAGGAATGGACTTCTGCCCTCGCTCCGTCTTACAACCTTCGCATGATCTTGCAACTGGCCCCCTCTCTCAAGAACAGGTTGGCACTGCACTGCTGCAACCACCCAAAACTCAGACTGTGCGGTGAAGGCGTTGCAAGGCCAATTAGCAGAACCGAGCAATACACGTGGGCTTCATCGCGCTCTCAGATGACTTGGGCGCCTGCCCTCCTTTACGGGAGCTGACACCCTCCTTGGTCGCGCTCCGAGTGATCTAGGTTTCTTGAACCCTGGTGTTGGATTCTAATAGGGGAGATAAGATTGCGTGGTCTGCGTGGTTTGGGATAAAGATGGTCCAAAAGAGGCTTGCACATCTTTTGTCACTGCTGGTGCCGTTGACCGACTCGCGGCATCGAGGCACGCGACAGAAGTCATCCCGCACTATTTCTAGGCAGTTGAGCCTGATGTAATTTCGGAGGCATCAAAGACCAATGCTGCCCTCAACTGCGTCCGCCGTAAAACTCATAGCTCCGCCGAGGCAGGGATCCAGGTGGCATCGGATACATGGGGGGCATGTGATAGTCTTCTGGTGGGGTCAACATCGATTGTTGCTGCATATCAGGTTGGACAGGGTCGTGATTGATTGGAGGGCTCGGAAGTTGAGACCCTTCATATGGATAGGCATTCGTAGCTGGATAGATATTGCTTGCCATACTGTTATATCCAATGCCAGCGGTCGTTGAAGCATTGACATGGGCCGTGTTGGTGTACTGCGCTGCGCCCATCTCCAGCTGTCTGCTCTTCAGCCGTGAGAAGAGAACGGCCGATTCTTGTTCGAACTTCTCGCGCATCTCTGGCATAGACCACCGGTGTCGTGCAAAGTCGAGAATCTCAATGATCTTCTGGAGGCAGATGGTCGCCCGCTGACCATTATCTAGGGGAACACTGTTGGCGAGAGGCGAGCCTTCGCGAATGGCATGCGTCGTCTTGATGAGCCGATCGAAATCCGACCACATCACTTCCACAAACTTCTGTCCCACGTATTTTGCTCGACTGATATCCGCGAATGTCAGGTATGCGTGCCAGCCCACGTCCTGCGTGATCGGTTGCAGAAGATCCGCGTATTGGGCTGAGTATTCGAACACAAGCTCTTTGTTGAGATCCGTCATACTGCGTGCAGGAACACGCTGGTTGGGCGAGACCACCAAGATCTGACAATACAGCCTTTCAACGTTGAAGAGCATCAAATGCCGCTGTGATAGTGTCGTGGGGATGGTGGAATACCAGGCGTGGATATCGTTGGATACAGAGCTGGCATAGGTAGCTGCCGTAGCCAGAGGCCATTGAGACCGGGAAGACCATCTTGTGCTCTGATAGAAGCTAGACTGAACGCGGCGAATGTCAAACATATAGAGGCATGGCCTGATCGAACGCTGGAAAACCGGAGATTGGGATGACTCCGACGCTGATTCTGGTAGAGGCACCTCGGAAGCGGAATCGTCGGTGAATGAGAATGCCCGATCAAGAGACATGCTGACGAGGCGGTCCAAAGCGTAAACACAATGGAATATCCTTCTTCGCAGGTCCAATTCATCCTTGCTGATCTTCGTCTCTGGAGGTGGCTCGCAGTGCAGCCCCAGATCGACCATGAGGCGAGCTGCCATGCCTACGAGGTACCAGGGATCATAGTGTGCTGGGTCTACCAGTGAGTACTGTACCAGAAGGAGGAGAGCCTGCACTCCAGCAATGGATCCAGGATGTAATACGTAGCAGGCAAGTCCTCTAGCTGCCGACATGTGTTGTAGTGCTGTCTTGTCATTCTCGTCTCCTTTCCGTTGCGAGCTCGAGGCATAGGCGATGGCCAGAATCAGGCGTACATACCACACGTCCAAGGGGGTCACAGTCGATGAGATCGCAGAAGACTCGTGATAGATGCGAGACAAGCTAGACATCAAGTCTGTTTCGGAGAAGAAGGGGAAGAGGACAAATATGTTTTCAAGGTATTGATTGATCATGGGAGTGATGGCGTATCGAGGGGGCAGCCCTCGCGATTCAAGAGGAGGTAGCTCTCCTCTTGCCGCCGCCGAGAGGAGAAGCTTCGCAAATGACATGGTCGAGGTAAACCCATGGAAATCGCGCGAGGTAGCGTTGACAGTGAGGAAGCCAAAGTCACTGACCAGCTCGTCAACATCCGAAGCCTCTTTTCGGCGAGCGCCGCTTATCTTTCGTCGCTGGGGAGGCCGGCCCGTCGTCAAGTGCGTGCTAGACAGCGTCGTTTGACTGGCAGCCTCCGCTCGCGCAGCATTGATCTTTTTCTGTAGCCGTTGAGCAGCAGCTTCGAGGGCTGCGACATAGCTTCTTTCCTTGCCCCGCGCAAATTCATCGTTGGCGCTTGTGCAACTGGTTGCTTTGCCAGATCTCTCACAGGCAGAACAAGCGGGCAGTTTTCCGTCGCATTTGATTTTCGCAGAGCGACACCTCGCGCACGCAGCCACAGGTCTGGACACCCTCAGTGAGGGAGCTAGGAGGGCCTCGATGGACTCGCTCTTCGTCATGACTGAAGAAAGGAATTCGGAGGTGATAGTCAACACATTTCTGCTCGATACGTGTAGGTTTTCCTGAGGATATCGACAACAATGAAATTGTTGGCGCTGATCTGTGACGCTATCTTTACCAGCCAGAGTCTGAGTAGTGCGACCTCGATGGTGAAGGACGGGTGCGCTGTCTGGTAGAGGGCAATGAGCAGAGATGGCGATCTGGCGATCTCTTTTACGACTGACTTGAGCTGAATTGTAGCTGCTGCCGTTGTCTTCTATTGTGGTTGGTGACGATGAGGGATGTGTCTTGCTCTTTGACGATTGACGACGATCAAGTGAACATTTCGGCCAAGGGGCTCATCCATGGAGGGGTCGGTGGGCACTGACCTTTCATCATTGGGTCCCCTCTTTTGGTGGCGGCTGGGGGTCCCGGGCACTTCTCTCGCCTGTTCCCCACCCAATGGGAGAAGCGAGTCGAGGGCCAACCCCTATTAGACTTCAGCCGCGGGGGATCCGTGAGCGCCTGGACCCCTTCAGGGCCTCGATGGCCTCTGCCCAAATACAGGCATGACAGGACCCCTACTGCTACTGGACAGGTAAGCATCCAGGTACTGGGCGAATAGGCGTCGTCGCAGTCCTCCCTGACCTTGTGCTGTCCTCCTCAGCTTTAGGATTTCAGCTCCGTGTCAATTCTTCAATCTGAGCTGCACAGGAGCCAAATCCTCTTGACAGGTCACTGACACTCCAGCTCGTCAACATCTGTGGCCGACCGTTACATCTGGCCCCAGAACCTGGATCTGTCACCAGGCGAGCAGAAGAATGTTTTGTCCTGTTGAAGCCCACCCCTCGCTGCTGACAGGCTCATCCGGGTTCCGCTAGGCGGTAACCCTATGCCCAAACTCTCAGCGCAATCCAATGGTGTCTGGCCTCACCTAATGCACTGTCCAACATCCGATCATGAGCAAACTTCCCGTACTTTATTTCATCACTGGCAGGCCACGCACGCATCATGAGGAATGGATATCGATCTCCCTTGCAGGCCGCCTTCACCATCTTTGACCACCTGAACATCGACCCTTTGCTATCCGCTTGCTGAATTGATGGCAGACAGCGAACATGCGACAATGGCTGACTCGCCGGAAACGGCTCGAACCCGGGATAAGGTACACCATACGGTAACTGCATGTGTACGATGCAGACAGGTGAGCCTTCTTCTTGTCCTGCCAGATTTCTTGAGAGAGTCAGTCCTAACGTTTTCGCAGAGAAAAACCCGATGCGACCCCGCGCTTCCTCGGTGTGAGCCTTGTGAAAGGAGCAATGCGCACTGCGAATACTACGATTCGGCCAAGAACAGAACCATTCCGCGAACATACATCACGTCCCTGCAGGAGACGGTGCGCCGGCTCAACGAGGAACTCAAGGCATTGCAAAAAGAGGAGGAATATGAACCGGACCACGAGGCTATGGCGCGTGGCGCTGGGCTGGTCAAATTCAGTGAGAACGATGAATCCCGATTTCTGGGGCCTTCAAGTGGCATTGCCATCACCCGTTTTGTCATGGAATTCGCAAAGCAGAACTCGCTCCGGAGAACCATCAAAGACGTCGTCCCGCAACACGCCGCTCAAGAGATCAAAGACAAGTTTGACGCCGAGAGCAGCAAGCCTACGTCGAAAGTATATCCTCTCATCAGTTCGGTCGCCGCCCCAGATCTTCCCAACAGTGTCCTCATGGATGAGCTTGTGGACATATACATGGTGAAAGCCCAATACATGCTCCCGCTTCTTCACGAACCCTCTTTTCGGAAGGAGCTGCAGGCTGTATACGACGGATCAAAGGACCCAACTCTTAATTTCCAAGTCCGTCTCGTTGTGGCAATCAGCATGCAGAAGCTAGATAAGCAATACGCTGGGCTGGCTGACAGCTACTATCTGGCTGCGCTTCCGTTTCTGACAGGTGCTGTTCAGAAGATGGATTTATCGACGCTTCAATGCTTCGCGCTCATTGCGCAATATTCGTTGCTCACACCGACTCGAACCGCAGCGTATTGGGTGGTGGGAATCGCAGCGAAACTATGTCAAGAGCTGGGTTTATGCGAAGAAGAGACAATTCATCGACCGCCTTCCGGTGCCAGGCCCAATGCCCTAGAGGTGGACATGCGACGACGTTTGTTTTGGATCATAACGTCCATGGAGTATGGACTTGCCCACAGTCTCGGCAGGCCGAGTGCCTTTGGTGTAACTGTCGACAACATCAACGTCAACTTTTTCGAACTTTGCGACGATAAATATATCAGTGCAGACGGACTGCTTACTGGTCACCATCCAATCATGAAAAAGTGCATCTCCATCCACTTCTTCAAGATGAGGCTGCTGCAGGCCGAGATCAGGCGGACTCTATACCTGAAGAAGCGAGAGGCACCTGTGCATGATCAAGACCCGTGGTTTCACCAAATGCTGACCAAGATCGACAACTGGGTCCGGGATTGCCCCAAGAACGACGAGGGATCTGGCTTGAGCGAGGCCTGGTTTATTGGTCGCAAAAACACCATGATAGTGTTCATGTACCGACCGTCGCCGCAAATTCCCAGTCCTTCTCTTTACGCAGCCCAGCAATGCTATTCTGCAGCCACGTTCAACATCCAACTCCAGAAGCGCCAGGTCGAAGGGCATTTGATCGATATTACCTGGATTTTTACTCAAGCCATCTTTATGGCGCTTAATACAGTGCTCTGGTGCCTGTCATATCCTGGTATCAGACAACAGCATCCCTTGGAAGAGGTCCAGGTGCATATCCAGGACGCACTCAGAGCGATCGACCTTTGCGCCGACCGCTGGCCGGGGGTACGCTCTGCGCAACAACTCTACGAGAACCTTGTGTATGGTTGTCTCAAGGCATACGAAGCCGACAGCAAGGAATCCCCTGCCTCGCAATCAGATTATGTCTCTTCCACAACGACACAAGACCTGAGCTCAGCAGCAGCTTCACAGTTTGCGAACAGTCCAGCCAGTACCACAAATACGTCAATCTATGGTGCTCAATCCCCCCAGTCGATCCATAGTGTGCACACCACAGCAAACAACCACAACTTTAAGAACGCGGCGGCTGGCTACATTGACCATTCTGCGCAACAACCGTTTCAGCCTCAACCGGAGATGTTCCCTACATCAACACAACCAATGGCCAATCCGCAACAACAGTATATCCCTACAACCAGCCACCAAACACTGCCCCGCATTGACGCCACAGCGATGCACTACAGTCTGCCTGGTTTCGACCCACATTCTTTCCCAGCAACGAGCGGCGCCAGCGCGGGTCCTGGTGGTTCGTGGACAGCTGGACCTCTTATCCCAGGAGTTATCCCCGGCTTGACGGGGTCTCCCAACATGAATTACGACGACCTTCCATACCTTGCCCCTTTTGGTCACGAGTACAGTCGATACATGGGGCAATCATTCCCTCCACCGGGCTCGCACGGGTCTTCTAGAGCGGTAGCAGGAGGGCATCCTGGTACAGCTGCCAACGCAAGTGGCCCGGGCGATTATGCAATGCAGAGCCTGAGTTCCCAGCAACAAATGGAACTTATGGCCATCTTGGAGAGTGAGCGAAGCAATGGTCAGCTGCCGGATGTGAGTGGCATGGTTAGTGACGCGACGACTTTTTATACGGCACAGTTGCCGTGATTGCAATATCTACCCTTCACTGATACATCAGATATGAGCTTGTGGCCTCCTGGCGAGACTCGAAGGGGGGAGATGTTGGACAACAGGACAAGGACGTGACGGGGCAACATTATTCGCCCAGTGGTATTTCTGCCTGGTTGAACGATTCGCACCGAGTCTATTCAGTCCCCCGGCATATGGTCTCATTCCAAAAGGAACGGCCGATGCTGATTGTCTCTTCTCTGGAATACGATTTGTCACCTATGTATCTGCCGGCTCGATCCAGCAGATTGGTGCCGAATGGCTCCGTTTTTAGCTGTCGCCATCAACAATTTAGCTTTAGGAAAGGTATGCCTGAAGAGACGATTTTTGGACAAGGCTTCAAGGCGGACATGCTCTCCCATTCGCGCGCCCCCCTACCTGCCAGAGGCAGACTCGGAGGTCTCCCCCTGCGCGTGGACTGTCAAGAGCCTAACTTCGGTCCTCAAGGCATCGAGTTGAGCCAGGGCGCACCGGTACACCCTTTAGTTGTTGGGAGACCAGGCATATCATCACGAACTGGTGTCGGCCGCTGGATGCCTCGCTCAGACTAATGTCCGCCGTCGAATCGATGGTCGAGTTATTCTCCAACGTGGTGGCACAACATCATGCAAGGCAACGCCAAGCATGTGTGGTGTCCAATGGACATGGCATGGAATATGTATAGAAGCAGTGGCAGGCGCAGACATTTGGCTTTTTGGAGTGCAGGGGACCACAGGCTAGGCGCAAGCGACTGTGGCGGGTTACCAAATGAGGAGAGTCAAGGATGCATTGCCCTCTGATGCACAATTACAATTGATAAGCGAAGCAAGCTCAAGTTTCACATGGACACGACGAGTATCTACTCAAGTATATCCCATGTACCAAGGACCAAGTACTCGCTGTATGAGGTGGAAAGGTATCCGTGCGTGTCATTGCCTCACAACCGCCATGGCTGATCCACGGAGGATTCTTGTCCCGAACACGAGGTACACATGAAAACCTCGTATGCGCCCCGTACAAGGAGATTTGTTCTAGGTTATTTTACCACTTAATCACATACCTATCCTTAGCCTCTTTAGCATCTTTAGTATCCTTGGTAGACGTAGGGACACGGAAGATGTGCGGAATAGTAATCATAATCATCTTCATCGAACAAGTTCTAAGTACCAAGTCCCAAGCCCATTATTACCGAAGACTCGGTACTCGACACTCGGCGGTACTTTACTTGTGCCTTTTCTGGTGTTTCTGCCCGAATTATTGCGTCATTCGCCATCAATCGCCCCTACTCAGCGAGCAGTACCGAGGACTTGTGTATCTCGCCTCATGGTGGTCCGTGGACAGACACACACGAGACATGTGAGGTGAGTGAGGTGAGAAACCGGGTACAAATTCGCACAAACTGTTTTCCCGCAGGCCGGCGGGCGACGGAGTGGCGCTGTGATTGAATTGATTCTAACTTTGGGTTCTGGGGACTCGACGGGGACGGGGGTCGATGACAATTCGAAGCCAGACAGACAAGAGAGGTTCAAGGTCCGTGACGTGGCATGGCATTGTCACCCTCTGCTGGTGGTAATACGTGTGCAAAGTACATTGTACTGATAAGCTGTAAAGCTGTAAAGCTGTAAAGGTAGAAAGGTGCAAGGTGCAGGTGGAGGTGGACGCGATGGACCAATCCTCTCTCTTACTAAGAGATATGTTCTCGTTACTCGTACGGAGGGAGTACCCTCGTAGGTAGGTACTGTACTTGTGCTTTGTAGATTCTGACTGGGCAAAGCTGGCGTCAATAAACGCACTGCCATTGGGTACAAGTACTCGGTACCTTGTAAGTAGATAGATACCCTTGCTTGTCTTGGAACTCTTTGTCCCGGCAAGCCTGGTAAAACCCACGGCCGTTCCGGACTGTTGGGAAACTCATCGAACAACGAACAGAGATGAAGGGGAATCGGGGATGGAGATTGGATGGATGGAGACGAGACGAGATGGGAAAAAGGGCTCCCTTGATGGATTCATTGGTCACTGGAATTCACGGGCATGGGACAGGGACACGGACACAGCCACACACGCATTGTTCGTTTTGGTAGGCCTTGTTCGCTTAATATTAGCAGGCACTGGGCGATTGGCAGCGTGTCTTGGGTGTTGACCAGCCACACCTACATACGGAGCAGACCAGGTCTTTCGCTTGATGATGGGCTTGGTGGCCCACAGTGCCGAGTGTAATGATCTTCGTACGAGATACGACTCCCTTCCCTCGTACTTGTATCGAATACCGAGCTGCTAGGTAGTCACGTAGTGTGGCTTTCCACCAATGTACCCGGTACCTATGACGAAACCCGTTGTTGTACTCTGTACCGAGTACTTGTACATACATAACCTCTCTCGACCATAATAATCAATGGAAGAGTGAGGCGTAGTAACCCTGCTGCCCGGTCGCCCGGTTCTTGGTCCGTCTCTTGGTTGGTTGCTGGTCTGAAAAGGGTTTATGTACTCGGTACAAGTACACATTACTCTGGGTACAAGTACCAAGGCGGTCCAACAAATCACTCAAAATCAGCTCAGCTAATCCACCTTACCTTGTCATCAATCTCTGCATCTACAAGCACAAGTTTATGTAATATAGTCACGATTCCCATTTTCACATGCTCCGACAGGAAAGCATTGTACATGCCCTGATACCCGCGTATTGCACTCGTTAGGGCGCATCTCGTTCTTCTTTCTCGGAAGGAAAGTACAAGTAGTCGGTGGCTCGTACTTTGTAGGCAAGTGGACAATCATCAGCCACAAAAGGGCCCAAAAAGTCGTGGCGCTCCAGCGTCTATTGGTTAGACAAATACGAGCTAACTGCCTTTGGAAAAACTCCGCGTGCAGGGGGGTCCGATTTAGCTTTGATACCTCGGCATCTTGTTCTAAATTGACCAACCAGCGTCGACCGCGGTCTCCGATGGCCCCGTGGTGCCTGAGGCTGTGCACGACGCGGGACCTATTGCGAGGCCTTTTGTCCCCCAATCCACCTTCAAGCTTGATGCAAACCCCCCCAGTTCGAACAAGAGCCGCAAAATCCCATCGACTTTTGCATCCGTGCCCCTTACCTAAACCAAGTCTGAGCAGCCACACCAGTGGCTTGGAGATGCTAGATCTGGATGAAGTGGACATGACCATGACGCACACTGGTTTGGCGTCTGTTCGCATCACGCCGCATCCACGGGTGGCCCAGCCTCGAGCCATTATCAACTCCCCCCAAGTTCCTCCGCCCCGAATGCTCTATTTGCTTCAAAAATCCCCGAGTTTTCTAAATCTCATCTACCCACAAGTTTCATTCAGTCTACGAAAATATGCTCCCGTTCAGATTCTTCTCTCCCCCCGCTCTCCTTCCACGGCCTTGACATTTCCTTGTCCTCGTTGTTTCTTTCAGTCCCAGACCGCTGGCCGGTTTCCTTTCGTCCTTCCTACGAGTGCCATTTATCCTTGGCGCGTAAATTGATTGGTCGTATTCGCTTTGCCACCCGCCGTCATGGAGCAATTCAGGATTTCTTTCTCGACTCCCAATGATGCCATTCAGCCGCTGGCCATGCTGACTGGGAGAATGATCGACAGTCCATCTTCGGAGCTGGAAATCCGATATCCTGTCCAGATGGGGAACCAAACACATAGGCCAGTTGCCACCCCAATGGGTCCAGCATATGCATTCCAACAAGCGACCTGGTCACCGCTCTTCGACCAAAGCCGAATCGGTTTCGCCAATAACAATTCGCAAACATCCCTTTCGCATCGTCAAACATCAAACTCACATGCCATCTTGGCCACAATCATTGGTCGACAGGATATTGCAATCTTTCGAGACACGGTATGCAGCTACCTTCGTCTGACGTCCGCTTTGTGGACTGAGTTGTACAATCCTCGAGAATACTCCACCGCTCACCACCTTCTAACTCGCTATCTCTGCCAGGAGTATGGCAGACTCCCTCCTGACTTGTGGCGCTTGGTCAATGAACTCAGAGATCAGTATGATTTTGAGCATTCGCGTTTTGAGTGTATCGACATCATCTCCTCAATCCCAATACCGCCAGATCTGATTTCCGGCGGCTTAGAGGCTACTGGGCATGGAGGGCGAGACTTTGGTGACTCCTGCAATCGCCCGGTCCCTCGTGCATCGGAAGGGAACAGTTCTCTCGCATCTCACGTTTCCAGTCCAGGTCCTGGTCAAGGTAGTCAAACAAGATCCACGACGCCAGTTTCGATGGTGGGCGGGAGGAAAAAATTCCAGAGTCCTACCTATCAGAGGGCAAAAGGAAGGGCACCAAAAGGAGAGAGATACAAATGCCCTTACATGAATTGCAGGCATGATGCTTTCAGGAATGCTGGAAACTTCAGCAACCACATGCGCAACTGCCACGCAGAGTCGGAGTATCGCAACCGGAATCCTGCAGAGTTCCTGGTGCCAGACTCATCGCCTCAGCCGAGTAATCAGGGCGACACCACATCTTCGGTCGTCACAAGTGCGAGCGACTCGCCCCTGACTCAACGACGATTGTCCCAGGAGTCCTACGGTGGTGGAAATGAGATTTCGAACGCTCGCCAAGATGGTGTCAGATATGCGGGAGACTTCACTTTCACCACTGGCCACAATGGCTTCCAGATCAGCATGAGCCAGGGCGTGTTCGATGAAAGCTCTCCAGGACCATCTGGACCCAGTGGGCTATCTACCACTTCACTTCTGGAGGCCCTCAGCTTTGACCCGAGTAATCCTGGGTCACGCCTCGTCACATCGCAACATGAACGTAATCACGAGTCTTGCTATCCTCTGAAAGACGAAGCCGAATATGGTCAATTTCAAATGATGGAAGACCAAAGATGGAAGACGAGGCGAAGAGGCTAGCTCGGGTCGTCAGTAGCTCATTGTCACAAAAGGGAGTTTTGCTGTGAGGTTTTGGATGTCAGTTGAGTTGTCTATGCAGAACCTGGAAGCTCGGGTTGGGGTATAGGCTTCTGTTCGCTGAAATTCCTTTCCCTGCTCCAGCTTGGATTGACAGCCACGAGCCGACAAATGCGAAGGCTCTAGCACCTCTGGTAGGGTCCAGGCCCTTGGGTCACCTTTGGAACGCGATTTCCCGTATCTGATCCCCGCAGCCGGCGCCGCAGTAACCCTACCAGAATCAGCATTGACATGAGCACTACCAAAGCCGCCCAAAGAGCCAAACACGGGTCCGCCGCTAGGACTGCATGATGTGGTTGAAAAATTTGAGTCGGCAAGAATGTCGGCAGGGGTGCGTTCGTCTGATGAGGCGACCCGTGTTTGCAAAACGCATTTCCTGGTTGCGATCAACCCGACGGCCGCAGTGGGTGACTACCAGATGGAAGGAACTTTGTCCACAGTTTGCCCGCGTTGGCCGAACTGATGGTGGGGAGCCATTAAATGAAAAGGCGAACAGATGATATTCATCAAAATTTCGTCGTCTTCCATTCGATGATATAGAGATAAGTTGGAATCTGAAACACACCTGTTAGAGCTAATCTTTAAATGGGTTGGCCTTCTGACTGCGCGAGGAGGTCCAAGAATATGTCCAGGGACGCAGGGACGGGAGTATTGATGTATGTATGTCGACAAACAGTGCGAGTCAGCTGGGTAGGGTGCATTCCTGATTCCTATCTCCGCCACAACCGAAATCATGTCAAATTGAGGAAGCGTGGCAGCAAGTGATTGGGATTACGGATGTGGGCGGGATGCAAGGTTGCGCACCATGCTAAATAGGTAGCGGGAGATTCTAGCATTTGGCGGCAGGGACAACGGTCGAGCAGTTCCAAAGCGGGTGGTACACCTGCTTGCCCGCATGATGGAGCTGCTGGTAGCAGTTGAACCGTAGCGGGCCAGCTGGTGAACGGTGCGGTTCGTCGGTTCCTGATCCTCGAATGCAGGTCCCCACGGACTTTCGAGTCCTGGTGTTGCTGATGTCGAAGACTCTTTCGATAGGATCATGGACAGATCTGCACATATTCTAACCCTGGCCATCAAAAGTGCCCCCAAAACACAGTGCGAAGTGCAGTGTCGGAATATTATTTTTGGGTTGCGCCTCAGTGGCCCAAGCACGATGACGATGAGATGAAATTGGCCTCGACCAGCAGGAATCACAAAGCTTCAACAGATTAATTGCCCGATCAGCAACTCTAGGCGGTGAGGTATTGCTGTGTCGCGCAGAGCGACAGCTTGCAGGTGGACTGATTGCTGATTGCTGGAGAGCGCATCTTTCGTTGGAGCCTTCGAAGGGCTAGACGCTGTGTGGAGGAAGGAAACCGGAGCGCGATGAGACGAAGGGTGCCAATTTCGCCACAAAAACCAGTTATTAACGGGATGGATGACTCCATTCCCAGTGCTGCATTGCTTTCTGTGTAGGTAGATACCTACAAATAGTCGCACAGAGGCGGGCGGGAGGTCACGGTGCAGCGGCCAGGCACCAGTCCCACGTTTTCAGGTGAACCTCGTACGGGGATGACCGCGCTCCTTTAGGTATCGGATATGATGTTCCTCGGGTTTCAGGGGTGGCCCTTGGGGGCGCTGCTTTCGTTACGCAAGGGAGAGAAAGCGGGTGGCGCGGTGGTGGGCGATGGGAGCGATGGGATGGGATGGGATGTGGATGGGATCAATCGAAGCCAGTGAGAGAGATGACTGGCGGCGTGGAGCAATAGAGGCCCATCCCTGCTGAAACCCGTTCAGTGCCCGTGCCGTACGTTGAAGGTGATTGATCCATTGCGTACAAGTACCTACTTGGTCCAGGTCGTGGGACGAGATGAAAAAAAAACCACGTTTTGAGGGGAGGATGAAGGCTAGTGGGCTGTCGAAATGGGGGATTGGCGCATTTTGCATCCTTTTAGCTCCAAATGACGAGCAAAGACAACGCCATCACTGCCCCAGTGGATCACTTTTCAGGACTTGGGATCATAGCTCTGGGTCAAGCAGTCCGGCGTGGGCATCCCCCAGGGCTTGGAAGCCTGCCTCGCTTGTCCTCGTCGTGGGTACCCTCCCTGGCTCTAGTTAGGCTTGGGCTGGGCATAACCAGCCTCTATTATAAGCCTAACCTAACTGAGCCAGAACGTAACAAACTTCTTTGTTTTCATGTATTTTTTTCGTCCTTCCGCTACTCTTGCGACTCTCACCTGTTGTAGTCCAACAACTCATGAATGAATGATAGCCGTATCTGCCTTGCCTAACTGTGTTTGCTCGCTATGTCCCATCACAACGGTGTACCTCGCCTTTGGATATCATGCGCCCTCTCATACGCCCGCGTCCACGCTTCACGCTTACATCCTACATCACCCCGTTCTGGCCCATACCCCTCCGTCTGCGCTCTGCTCAACTCATTTGCACCTACAGCGTTCATATAATGAATGCACCCAGCCTATTTACTACCATCTTTTTTCTCACACTTTGTCCTCCATCCTTTTCCTAACCTTTGTCGGCAAACATCTCTTCGATTACTGTTGACTGCCACAATACCTGGCTACAATTGCCGCCCAAAAGTGACGCCTCGTGCCCTCACCGTTTATCCGCGCCGCCCAGTCTTCCTTTGCTTCGCACCACAACCAGGTCGACCTCCGATTGACCAACCCAGACGATCACGTTGAACCCTATCCGTCCTCCGTCCTCCGCATTGAATTCACTGAAAACCCCTGTGCCGTCTCCAGGCCTTGGACCAAGTACAGCACACCATGTTCAGCAATCACGTAGCCAATCCTCAAGGAAATCCGCCCCAGCACCTGCAGTCAAGCATATCAGCTCACTCCCAGAGCCATGCTGATACCTCACAATTCCATGCCATCTCGTCCAAAACTAACGAACTGACTCGTCACCAACACTTCCTCCTCTATTCGCACGTCATCCATGCCTTACTCCTAGCCGACGAGTGCGAGTTGTCCATGCTGAAGAGCATCCGTCAGAGAGCGCGGTCCCCCCTCTTCCGACAATTCTTCGGAAATGTTTACTTCACTCCTCCTCAGGAGATCTTCTGCTTGATCCTGCAAATCAGAGCGGACAAGAGCTGGGACACTATGAAGCAGGAGGTGCTGATGCAGGTCAACAATGCTCGACCTCATTCAGAATCTCCTATCACGAATCTTCCGAGATCGAGTCATGCCTGCACGGGCCCTGCTTCCATACCCACTTACACGAGATCTCGAGGGGATCCGTTCCATCCTCTTTTGGGCCCACAACAAACTCAACCCGGGTTTGTAACACAACATCCGGGACGGGTCGCAGGTGGTCCATCTCGCACTGCAGGGAGCCCTAGCTCTACTGAGGACCATTCGACGACGGCGAACCTTGGTCGAACTGCCCCGCCCGGACAGCGCTTCTTCTGTCCGTCAAAGAATTGCAAGAAGAACTACGCCCGACAGGGACACTACGAAAACCATCTGGAAAGGTGTCATGCCGAAATTGGTCCCCACAACCCTGCCGACTCCCTCCGCATTGTATACGGCACAAGACAGCCAAGTGCAGACGACATTAATGAACAGGGTCGAGCAAGAACGGCCAGAGGTACTACCGCGCCAACAGTTTCACAGCCAGTCTTAGCTACATCGATGCCGCCCTCATCCATTCCGTCTCCTCCCAGCCCTTATTCTGTCGCGTCATTTACGCTTCTGTCCGGTACCAGCCCACAGATCAGCCTTCCACAGAAACGGCCCCGAGACACGGAAATGTTATCGCCTGGCCTTCCACGTCATTTTCATAATAACTGGGACTTCAATCCCTTTGTCAGCGAGCAACAGTTATTGGTGACACCACAAAGGCAAACAAACTCCAATTCCAATCAATCCTTCTTTTCCACGGATTCTCATCTGGGAAGTTAACTCCTGAATAATCACTCCGTTGAGAGGCCCAAGTTTTACATACTTGTTCCACTTGCAATGGAGTTTCACCTCGGTGTCGTTTGAAAGTGCCGACACGGCTCTCCTCTTCTAAAACACCATGTCAGGGTTACGGCATCCCACGCAGGATGCCGATTGACATCAATGTGGACTTCTTCTTGGTGGATACATACCAGCACCCAGAGATACCAATCCCGGTACCAGTACGGGAAAGACAGTTTTATTATTTTCTTCATGCCTCCAGTGAATGTCAAGAGGACATTTGACAACGATTTATGATTTGATGACTTGGGTGCCAGAGGAGATAGGTCCTTATTGGGAACATGTTTTGGACGTCAACGGTGTTTGGGGGCTTAACGACGATGGTCTGTGTGCAGAGTCGCGACCATGAACGCCGCATACGGATCTACACTGTATTCCTCAAACATTGTCAGGGCTTGGAGTTGTTCTGATATCCTTTGGGCCAAGTCTGGGCTGACTTCTCTGCTTGTGACAAAGGCAGCCCAACCATTTGTTTGTTAGTGGTTTGTTTTACTTGGTTGGGAGATATCCATGTACAATTACAACTGGAGTTGATATAGGGCCATGTACTCGGGACGAGCCACGACGAGACCCATATCGGCGTCGATCGGCAGATGGTCCGCAGCACACGGCGACTCGCTAACAAGTTTGCAAGTACAAAGCATCGTGGCACCTGTGGATAATGATAATTCGTTTGTGGAGTCTTGTCTGAGCCTCGGCTAGTTAGAGTTCAACGATTTTCCCGGCCGCGGGGGATGTTTGATGATGGTCGCCCTCGGGCTCGAAAATAATGAGCGGGACGAGGTGGAGGAAGCCGGAGATAGTAATCAACAGCACTGGAACAAATATCAAACTCTCCTGCTATTATTATTACCTGCACATCCGAGAAGCTCGTTCACTATTCCTCATCTTCCCAAACACCCAGACTACCTCGTACAGCACAACACCACCATGTCCTTCCAGCAAAACGCCTACGTGCTTGGGGTGGGTCTCACCAAGTTCATCAAGCCTCGCCAATTGCGCACCTATCCTGAGTAAGTCTCACAGGGGACAACATAATCTCTAGTCTCTCACACCACTGGAGGTGCCATACCGAGTACTGACCAAAGGCTGCTGTAGGCTGGGCCTAGAAGCCGGTACCAAAGCTCTCTTGGACGCCCACATCACATACGACGATGTCCAGACTGGCGTGGCATGTTATTGCTATGGCGAAACCACGTCTGGCCAGCGCATCTTCTACCAGTTTGGCATGACCAACATCCCCGTATACAACACCAATAATGCCTGCGCTACCGGATCCACGGGCCTGCAGCTGGCACGGACGCTAGTCCGGGGGGGCATCGTCGACGTCGTCTTGGTGATTGGGTTTGAGACCATGAAGCCTGGCGCCATCAAGAGTGTGTGGGATGATAGACCGAGCCCCATGGGCTTAAGCACGAAGTTGATGGAGGAGACAAGGGGAAAGCATGACACCCCGACAAATGCGCAATACTTTGCCAATGCTGGATTGGAATACATGGAGAAGTAAGCCACAAACTCCCATGGACTGATCGCCTGTGTATGGGCGTCTTTCGCTGTTCGGCACGGCGTCCACCTCAGCGAGATCATCTGTGCCTCAAGCGAGGGCTGTTCCCCCCTTGTTCTCGATGGACGGGTTCATTGACCAGCTACTGCATCACAGATATGGCGCCTCAGCCCGCGACTTCGCCGAAATCGGCCGCATCTCTCACGAGCACTCTTCGCGCAACCCTTACGCCCAGTTCAACAACGTCTACACCCTCGAGGAGATCGAGAAGTCGCCCATGATCCACTACCCACTGACCAAACTCCAATGCTCGCCCACCTCTGACGGCGCGGGGGCGGCGGTCATCGTGTCTCAGCGCTTCCTCGAGTCTCGACCTGAACTCAAGTCCCGCGCTATCCTGATGGCCGGACAATCTCTGATGACGGATTCTCCTAGCTTGTTCTCGCGCTCCCCAATGGACCTCGTGGGCTTCGACATGACTCGACGTGCGGCCAAGGCTGCCCTCGCCGAGGCAGGTGTGTCCGCCCGAGACGTCAAGGTGTGCGAAGTGCACGACTGCTTCTCCACCAACGAACTCATTCTGCTCGAGGGTCTTGGGTTCTGCGACCAAGGCAAGGCCCACCTCATGGTGAGGAACGGGGATATCACGTACGGTGGCAAGGGACCTGTTGTGAATCCCTCTGGAGGGTTGATCTCCAAGGGCCATCCTCTAGGTATGTCAGAGTTCCACACCACCTTATGTGCCCTCATCCATGAAAAAAATCCTCCCAACAACAGTCAGACAATGTGGATGCATGCTAACCCAGCCGGGGACCAAATAGGAGCCACTGGCCTCGCCCAATGCGCCGAGCTCGCGTGGCAACTGCGCGGATGGGCCAACAACGGCCGTCTGGTCAAGGACATCGACGTCGCGCTGCAGCACAACCTCGGCCTCGGCGGCGCCGTCGTCGTCACCATCTACAAGCGCGCCGACGGCCGCAAGAACACCGACGTCACGGAGACCGACGCCCAGATCGCCCAGGAGAGCGGTGTCGGGTATAACCCCGCCGTCGAGGCCCGGGGCATCACCCTCGCCGACTTTGAGAAGATCAAGAGCAAAAAGGCCCCCTCCGCGTATGCCCTCGGCGAGACGGCCGAGAAGTTGCAGGCCAGGCTGTGATCTATCCTTTGCGGTTTCTGTGGTGGTGACAAGGTGTGAGAGGTGAGGTGAGGTGAGGTGAGGCTTGTGATGGATGAGTAGTGCGATTTCTCTTTCCGTATGGTAAAACATTTTGTACTCTATCTACGATCGTCCCGGCAGCCCCGGTTACCTGGCAGCTCTGCTCTGGTTCGAAATCAAAAATTATAGAAACGTGGAAATAGAATGCATCGCTTACTTTTCGTTTGGTGTCAGCCTTGGTGTCAGTCTTAATTATCGTTGACGTGGTCGAAGGCGTGATATACTCAATACCGGTGATGATTTACGGTCCCGTGATTGACTTCCAAACAGCATGTATGAATGCGAGATTCGATTTTGTTAAATTTTGTAGATTGATATTAACACTAGCGACTGTATGGATTATCGTATAGCATTTGGTGCTGTGATACATCGACTTGACTTTTCTGGGATGGCTGATTGTGGACATTCCTCTCTGTCATTCTCTCATACACTTCGAGAGCCTGGCACGAGATAAAATGCTCACATCTGTGAACCGATAAACTAACTGACAACCCACCAGCAGAAATATCATCGCAGATCTTCATTCCTCCTGACGGCCAAGAACGTCAAGCTCCAGAGTTGGCGGATATCGCTCTCGGTGCCGGCCCCAACCCCGGGTGGCGGCGGCAGGACGCCCAACGGCGTGGTGACAAAGTCACCCGTGCGGTTGTTGAAGGTCCAGCTCCACACCTCGCCCTGCAGCTGCGCGGCGTTGGCGTCGATGCTGTCCCACAGGGCGTTGTACGCGCGCACGACGTTGTTGTACACCGAGGATATACCGCACCAGGCTGGGCGGCTGGCGGCAGAGGAAGAGGCCGTCGAGTTAGTGGCGTTGCACCGCGCAAGCTGTCTCTCCAGGCCCTTGGCCATCATGGAGAGCTGGAAAGACCAGACCACGCAGCCGTGGTATGCCGCGTTGGTGAAGTTGGCGATCAACACGTCCGACCCCGACAGCGCCGGGTTCGCCACAATCATGCTTTGGGGTGTCATTAGGCCTGCCGGGAACGGTCGCAGCAGGCTGTTGGCCGTGGCGTTGATGAACCGCGTCTCTTGTGCTTCGGCTTCTGGCGTGGAAGACGAGGCATTGACGAAGAATACGCGGAAGCTGCTGTCGCTGTGCTGGACGTTGACCGACGACAGATTGTTGTAGCCGTCCAGGGCAATCGAATAGGTCGTCACGTTGCCTGATGAAGGTAGCGACGAAGCGTTGGTCGGTCCGTTGTAGAATGTGGCCGTGTCCACGAAATCTTCGAGGCGGGACCGCGCAGTCGAAGCTGTGATGTTTGTTTCAAAGAACTGTAGCGTATTCTCTTCCCAAATCTGAGCTCGGGAGTCGGCAAGTGTGCGCCAGGAAGTAGTATTGACGTTCGAGTTATTCGGAAAGACGCCCGGTGTACGTGCTAGTTGACCAATGGCTCGTAAAGCGGCAGGGACCAGGGCGGTATTGACATCGAAGGGAATCCGACCCCCTCCGAGTCCATAGGTAGAATCCCGCCATTGTCCCACGATCTGGTCCGACTTCAGGTGGATAAGATTGGCTGACGTCTGGTTCTGCGCGAATGCGGCAGTGATGTTTATGATCTTCTCCGCATTGATGAGCACCAAATCCTGGTAGGTCAGGTTGCGATTTTGGATATCGACCGTGCCGGCCCTGCGGCTCAGAAAAGGACTGATGCGGGACGGGCTGCTGTTGAAGTATTGTGCCATGAGAACCGGGAGATAATAGTCTGTGTCGATCATCGGATATGTGAAACCGGGTGCAGTGCTGGTGACGTTGTCCTGCAAGTTTAGATAGGTTGCATAGTCACCAATGGTCTCCTCGTGACAGACGGATCCGTCAGTCCGGTTGAGTCGCTCGAGGACTGCCCCAATTACGGCTTCTGTCGCGGAACCGTTACCTTGACTCAACACCGGCTCCAGAAGCAACGTGGAGATCATGCTGTCGCGACCAAAGTAGGTGAGGAATCTCCATGCTCCTGCAAGCAATTTTTCCGTGTACGAGAGAAATGAAAGCGAAGTGGTTTGATCTGGCTGTTCAGTGATCAGGTTCTGCGAGGCGGTATTCAGGACTCGGCTCGGAGGGAGCTGCGTCAGTTGCGGGTAGTTGAAGCTCGCAGAGAACCAATAAAACCCTGCGCCGAAGCTGATGGTCTTATTCCGCTGGTTAATTGTGATGTTGGAACTCGGGTTTTCGTACGCGACCATGGTGAAGGTAGTAGTGGTAACATTGTCTAGCCACAGTCGCGAGAGGGTAGCTCCGGTGCCATTCGATCTAGTGATGTTGATCGCATCCTGAATGATCGGACGGAGCAGACTCGGGCCTTCTGTGAAGTCTCGGATGGTTCTAATACTGCCCAATATTGGGATGGTCAATGTGGCCGAGGTGTTGAACGAGATGATTCCCTGTACACCAACAAATGGGTTTGCCGAGCCTTGAGTCGTTCTGTAGACGGGACCCAACGGAGATCCTACAGTAGAATTGACAAGTTCTATGGCCAGCGACCCATTTGGGCCATTCTGAGGTTGGAAAAAGGTGCAAATACCACTGTTGCCCGCCGGCCAGGCGATGATCAGTCGAGGACCGATGATACTCAGATTTGAGTCGGGAAGTGGGCTGGTGACGACGGCTTGCGAATCACTGTTGCAGTCCGAGTAGAAGTAGTTGTCATAAGGGGGGTCAGTCAAGTGCTGCGTCACAGCTGGACATGAATTTTGAGCCCAGCAAGACTGTAGCCAGAATGCAAGAACAAGAATAGAAAATGCGAGCATGGTGAGTAGTGTCTGCGGTGTATTTACCTTGGCCCACAAGAAGCGGATACTGCTCATCTACAAGAAAGACTGAGACCCTGGGAAAATAAATGCATGACAGGCTTTTATAGAGACCCATTCATCAGCCATGCGCTGGAAGACCACAAAGCAGAGCTGCCGAAGGCTACCGGCGAACGATCGACAATGACATCAATGGGGAAAGCTTGCCAGAGGCAGAATGCGGAGATGCTGATCTTGCCACGCAAAAGGCATGGCCAAGCGAAAGAATCAGGGAAACAGCCGAGCCCTTGACGCGTTTTTGGTCTTGGTTGAGACGGGGAGAGAAGAATGAGAACCTTCTTTGGAGTGCGTGCGTGGCAAGCTGCGAATAATGACCACGAGGCCATGAATGAAGAGAATTGTGAAGCGAAGATCCGGATGAGAGAAAGGGAGGTGGTGGGTTGGCGGCCAATCAGAACAAACGTGCTACTGTGGTTCATTTGCTCCGCCGCTACGGTAGCGCACACAATCAATAATGCAGTCCGCATCACAGTACGCAGATAGACACCACCACACAAATACAATCCAATGACACTGAGCATGATGGCCGCTAACATCGACACGGGAACTGCTGTCACTACTCACCAAGTGATCGAAACCTTGACCCACGCCTGGTGATGGACGTGGCCCAGACAAAGACACCTCTTAAACGCACGCGTCAGGCTTGTGAACCATGCCGGTAAGCTCATTGGACCTGGTTACTGGATACCGAGGTCATTTCGCTCACCCATATTCAAAGCCGCAAGAAGTCGCGATGTACAGGCGAGAGGCCGGTCTGCGCTCATTGCTCGCGACTGGGACAGCATTGTACCTATGTTGCGCCGCCTGATCGACGCACGTCTACCCAACAAAGCCTAGACCTGAGCAATACCCCATCTGCACGACATGCTAATCCCCTTCCGCCTCAAGGTGGCCAGGACATGGTGAACCGGTGCTCCGGCGTCCATTGAGGTTGATGGGCTGACGTGTGGGCCATAGGCTGAGAGGTTTGGGGTCCTCGAAGCACGGATCGCTGAAATGTGGAAGCTCTTACCGTACGTTCCGAAATTCGAGGGTAAGACGATGCATGGGGCACTGACTGTGATGAGGAGGCACCAGCCCAGTGCGGTAATACAGCCTGTTCCGCCGACAATGCATCAGACTGCTTCACCGCATGCTGATCCCGACACCCGGGTCTCGGAGTTGCCCCCAAGCGACAGGTATGACATTTTGACCCAATCGCGCTCTGCTTTGGCTTATGCTCAGCCTACAACACAACTAGACTTCCACCCTGGAGTGTTGTGGGTGATTTCGTCCAGCTATACCTCCAACATTGCAACTGCCAGCCACTCCCGCTGTTCTCCCCTGAGGTCCTGATGGCGACTTTCAGCTCGCGAGATCCCGAGCTATTGCTGTCTATCCTAGCCCTCGTGTCGCGCTTTGAGATGGGAAACCCCGTTGTCAGCGATGCGGATCTAGTACGCATGTTCGAACGTTGGGCAAGTCAGGCAAGAGAGCTAATAATGCGCCGGGTCACTTATGGGCCCGTTGAACTGTCCACGATCCAAGCATTGTGCCTTCTGAGCCTTGGAGAATTCAATCGTAAGTCAGCTCAGACTTGACTCTCGCAGCAATTTCTGATCGCCGCAGACGGAAATACTCCCCGGGCAAGCACTTATATTGCACTGGCCACGGACCTTGTTTCATCCTCAGGACTGTCTTCGGATCACGGGAGACCCGACTATGACCGTGTTGACGACGAGCGACGCCGATGCTTCTGGAGCGTGGTGCTGTTAAGAAATCTCTATGGAGTTTCTACTGGCACTTTCTCAGCTGTGCGGGATGAAAGGACCCCGAGGTTTCCCCAAAGACCCGATCCTCCAGCAGGTACCAGCTCTCAGATGACCGATGCGGCCCTGGAGCAGCGGAGTTCATCTAATGAACCCTCGGACCTTGGCATCTTCGCGTATGTTGTGCAAATAAGTCAAATCTGGCAGAGAGCTGCCAGGTTTGCAAATAGGCGTGGATCCACGAGTACTCTCCCTGCCTGGTCACCGCAGTCCGAGTATTCACAGATTACTGCGGACCTCATGGAGCTCGAGACGCGGTTGCCATACAAGTATCGCTTTCGGCCATCACGGTTTCAAAATCAGAATTACGATCAACTGGAGAAGCATCGTGATTTTTGGGCCCCCTGGATCATGCTACAGTTACTTTACCACACCATCCTCTGTCTACTCAACCATCCGCTACTGTTGTTTCTCCGCCTGCGAAACTTCAGGCTCACCATGGTTCCGGAGGTCTTCCTTCAACACACGGCCGACCTCAATGAGACTCACACAGAATGGATCTTACACCTATTGGACTTGTGTATGAATCATAGCTTCCATCTGCATGACCCGTTCTTGGCCCACTGCGTAGCTATTGCTGCCACTATATACCTACAGCAGAGTTTCTCCGATGACACTGAGGTCAAGGCAGCGAAGGAACGCGGCTTCAGGAAATGTGTGTCATTCATTCGAGGTTTGGGCACATGTTGGCCTTATATTGGCCAGCTTGTGAGTATTGACCAGCCTTCCGTTCTCTCCCCAACTCTCTGACTTGAACAGGTCGGTAAGATAGAAGCGTTTGAAAAGGTGGTGTCGGACTCTTTCCATGATTCTGCATCTCAGAGGTCACCAGATACTCGCATCTTCATCGACCTCAGCTTGTTCTGGGAGATTATCGAGTCATCGTTTGTGGGAGAACTGCCCAAAGACGCAGATGTCTACTTTGGTGCCTCTCTCACATCCCATCGTCAATCGTCTTCCTCTGGAGAAGTGCTTCGCAGTCATCTTCTACCTAAACCTACTCGCCTCAATCACCACAGTACGACATCAGCCGGGTTGGCAACTGCTCTGCCTCCTCGCGACACCATTCGAGACTCGGAGGGTCGTAACGTGGACTTTATGAATGAGGGAGTGTCGATTTTGGCGCAAAGCTATTTTGCACAAGGACAAGATTTGGCTGGAAGTCTCGACGACTGGTGGCTTTCAGGGCACCAGAGCTAAACGGCAAACCGCATGCCTGTGATTGCATTGTATTATTGGCTGCCCATCGGACACTCTGCAATTAGAGGAAAATCAACCATCAGGAAACCTACTCGCCCCCAGCATCTGACAATCCAACGTCCATAACCTGCCCTACCTGCTTCACTGACGGAAACTGCCCAGGGCATTGCTGTAACATCTGGGGCTTGTGGAGAAGCCCTCCACCAATCAAGATTTATATGACCAGGATCCTTGCTGGACGACAGGAATCCTTATCACCGCTTCCGTCTCCGCCTCCGAGAGCCGCTACTGCTTATAGCAGACTGAAGATGGGAGCTTCATCGGCCAGAACCACGTTTTCATCCTCAACGGAGCCGTCAGCCTTCTCTCGATCAACACATACCATCTCATCTGCGGATTAACTCTGTTTGATTCGATATTGCGCTTTCGAGATGCGAGAATCACCCACTGAGTTTGCACGAAGATACGGCATCTCGGCCAGATCCGGCTTTCTTCTTGATACCGCGCCTTTGGAACGGCTACCGGACCTCTACTACCAGCCTTGGGAGACTTTGGCAGAGAGCCTGCCTGAACTCATAATGAACAATATCATCAGGGCGAAGATCGACAGCCTGCCTATTCTGGATACAGGCCGACTGCACAGCGACGCAGAATGGCAGCGAGCATATGCGGTCCTGGGGTTTTTGACTCACGCATATATCTGGGGCGGAGAACGACCTGCAGAGGTTCGTCCTGAGATTATGGATAGTGCATGATACTTAGCTGACGTTCTCTACAGCGCCTCCCACCTCAACTCAGCTGCCCTTTTCTGGCCGTGTCTCAGCGCTTAGGACTGCCGCCAACCGCGATGTTCTCGACGCTTAGTCTTTTGAACTTTGGCTTGAAAACACCCGACAGTGATTGGGCCAACCCTGACAATCTCAAGTCGTTGCTCTCTTTCACCAACACAAAAGATGAAGAGTGGTTCTACATGGTATCCACGGCCATCGAAGCAAAGGGTGGGCCTCTTATCCTGACGATGCTGCAATGTATCCAGGCTGTGAATGACTGCGATGACAATACGATTTTAACTTGTCTACGAGCCTTTGCGAATGGGATTGGAGAAATTGAAAATACTCTCAAACGCATGTATGAACATTGCGATCCACAGGTATTCTACCACAACATTCGACCGTTCTGTGCGGGCTCCAAGGGAATGGCAGCGGCTGGACTGCCAAATGGTGTCTTTTACGACGAGGGCGACGGCCGCGGCCAGTGGAGGCAGTACAGTGGCGGGAGCAATGCTCAAAGCTCCTTGATCCAGCTCTTCGACATCTTCCTGGCCGTTGAGCACCATGAAACGGGAGATAACAATACTCGCCGACACAAGTCGCAGGATGAAGGAACCGGCCCGAATGGATACTTACAGGTCAGTTGTTGAGTTCCGTTCTGGTGGTGTACGTACGGGTGAACTGACTCCGGGACAACAGGAGATGAGGAACTACATGCAGCCAGCACACCGCGAGTTTCTCGGACAAGTTGAACGAATGAGCAATTTGCGGGGATACATCTCACAGGAGGGGACCCCGACGGTGCTCAAGACCGCATACAACGACGCCGTCGCGGCGTTGAGTCACCTGCGCAACAGCCACATCCAGCTCGTCGCCAGGTACATTGTCATGCCCTCGCGGAGCCCGCCAGCGGCATACATCGTGCAGCGCAAGGGTGCGAACCTGGCCACGGCGTGCTCGGCGCCGCGAAAAGCCGGAGCAGGAGCTGGGACTTGGTCCGACGACGCATCGGCGACGAGACAGTTACACGGCACGGGGGGAACAAGCGTCATGCCGTTTTTGAAGAGGACCCGCGACGAGACCCACGAGGCTGTGCTGTAGTATATGTCCATCCATGTCCATGTCTCATGAATGTGATACCTACATAGGTATTAGGTGCTAGCGCATTAGGTATGAGACATTAGATATTCTCAATGACGACGACCATGACGATGCCAAATACGAAGACGAAGACGAAGACGCCACTAATGCAAGCGGGATGGGTGGTTTATATCTACAGCTACAGTAGACCAGCACCGGCACCGGCACAGGGTCAGCAGACACACACACACACACACACACACACACACACACACACACACACACACACACACACACACCACACACGAACCCATGACG